>NC_089779.1:21177822-21195322 GCF_040412425.1 Macrobrachium rosenbergii
GACTTTCTGAATGCCCATTACATCTGCAAGACACTCTAACGTCTTGTTCACAAATTCTCTCCCATTATCTGTAATAAGAACCTCAGGAACCCCATATTTCTATGCTGTAAACGCATTTGGATTTGAGAACAGGGCTTTCTTATTTACCGAACCTATTAAGAAAACGGATAATGAGAAAAACAAAAATATAATTTAATAACAATGTAAGTATTAGGTAGCGTCTTAACTTTACAACCAACTTATATTAGGCTGCAATTCGGTATGTTTGATGATTGGAGGGTGGATGGTCAACATACCAATTCGCAGCCCTCTAGCCTCAGTAATTTTTAAGATCTGAAGGTGGACAGAAAAAGTACTGACAGAAAAAGCGCGGACAGACAAAGTACGGACAGAAAAAGTGCGGACGGACAGACAAAGCCATCTCAATAGTTTTCTTTTACAATAAACTAAAAAGTAACCAATGGAAGAAAGAAAAACAATCTTTCCGGGCCTTAGTCATTGAAATGATTATTTTATCCCTAAAAAAAAGGAAAAAAATAACAAAAGAACACTCCCCCAACAAAGAAAATAAAGACGAAAACTCTGAGCCCTCAGCTTTTACCGGCGGATGCATGAAAAGACCTAAGCATGCTTACGAGAGTTTGGGGAAGATTTGATTACCTGGCAACGGCTTTTTCATGCAGTTTCTGAAAATTCCATTTTAGCTACAATGCAGAGGAAAGGACCAAACCTAGGGATCAATATCACCCTTGAGGGAAGAGATTGAGAGGTGGGGGTGGGGGGTGGCAGGGAATGCGGCTCTTTCATGTAGGTTTCATCGTGGGATCTTGGGACTCCTTTTTTTTATGATGAAGATGACTATTCAAAAAGGACCAAGTATTTATATAAACCAACTTAAATTACCGTTTATGAAAAATAGACGGGAGAGAAGAGAAAATAATAAACATATAAAGAGACATAAGTATTCAAACAAATACATACATACATTCACATGAGCATACATATTTACATACCTACATACAAATGGAGCATTAGTAAACAGAAAAGCCAGAGCAAGGGTATAGGCTATGGCGCTCTAAACCAGTATTACACTCTCCAACTTATGAGCAACAACATGAACAATACGCAGGGCAATTCTTAGCTGTAGTTGTCAAACGGGAATTAAAATATGGAACAAGGGTTAAGGAAGATGGTAAAAAATAATATCTTCCAACTAATGTTGTAAGAAAAGGACACCAATGGTTCAAATAACGTCTTTTAAAAGATACAGGCCTCGGAAGGATGACCGGAAACAGAATTGCACTCTATCCCTAAAAGTGGTAGGAGAAAAAACCTGACACATATCTTACCCCATAATCTCTATAGACATACGAAGCTTTAGACACCTAGTTAATTTTCTGGGAGAATAAGATATCTTTTCTAGTGTTGCTTGAAGACGAAAGCTTAAGAGTCGCGGTAACACCAAATTTCATCAAATACTCAGAATCTTTAAGTACGCGTTACCTATGTACGGCAAATCGCTGAAGAAGAATAGGATGTGAGACTGATTAATCAATAAAGCCTTAGCTTTGCCGAACTTCAGTCTCGTACCACACGGGCTTCAGAAAATTTTAGATTTACATTATATATTTTACAAACGTATTTTACCATGCATTTTACTTTAAACTACAAAAATTAATTAACATATACTCCTGACTTCATTGACCATAACGCATGGCCCATGAAAAAAAACAGGAAATTTTAGATTTACATTATGTATTTTACGTATTTTACCATGTATTCTACTTTTTTAATGAACTTCAAAAATTAATTAACATATAATCTTGACTTCATTGAACCTAACGAATGGCCCACAAAAAACAGGAAATTTTAGATTTACATTATGTATTTTACTCACGTATTTTACCATGTATTTTACTTTATCAATGAACTAAAAAAACATACTCCTGAATAAAAAAAAAAAAAACTAAAATATACTCCTGAATTCACTGAACCTAACGAATGATCCACAAAAATCCAAGAAATTTGGTACAGTTTATTTAATTGTTGGAAACGGAGATTGGTTGTTAACAGAAACATTGCTGAAACAGAACAAAACCACGAAAGTTAGATTTGGTGTTAAACATGCTTTCCGTGGGCAGCTGCACAACGACGTAGACGGTCAAGCCAACTTCCAGTCGCCCTTTGGACGACTTCCAGCGGGATATTGCTCCAAGCTTCCATCAACAGAGTTTTTAAGGATTGTATGTGTGTGACCTCCCTCCTCTGTAACTGAAGTTGATGTAAGATAATGGTAAAATCCATTACGTTGAAATCTGGACTGTTGAGGGCAATTCCTTAGGTTCAATGAAGTTAGGAGTATATGTTAGTTAATTTTTTTAGTTCACTGATAAAGTATAATACATGGTAAAATACGTGTGTAAAATACATAATATAATTCTAAAATTTCCTGTTTTTTTGTGGGGCACCCTATAATACTGAAGCCCAACAATCCAGTTATATGAAAAGCATAAAATCTACATAATATTTGTATATATATATATTATATATATATATATATATATATATATATATATATATATATATATATATATATATATATATATATATATATATATATATATATATATATATATATATATATATATATATATATATATATATATATATATATATACATATACACACACACACACACACACACACATATATATATATATATATATATATATATATATATATATATATATATATATATATATATATATATATATATAAATATAATTTAACAATGGCCAGCATTGGGTCAGCACATCCTTTCCCTCTCGTCAACTCCATCCCCTGTATCTATCCTCAGACAAAGGCATACTGGCATAAAATGTCGAGATACAAAACTAGACTTTATTTGCAAATTTAATGAAAGTATTTCAGCAAAAACTACGGTCACGAAATGGGGCGTCTTACCCCCCATAAAAATGGAAATCATAACTGGAGGCAACTCAGACTCACAATCAATCGAATTAATGATTCTAGCCAACCAACCAATACTAGTGACTAACACTCTGGTCACCAAACAAAGTAAAAAGGTCATAATTATTTTAGACCAAAATAAATGTCACATAGTATGTTAAAAGAACACCACTTCCAAAACATTCGTCCTCCCATGACGAACCCAGAATTCCTGTTAAAGGAAACATAGCATATATTAAACAGAGGAGTTTCACTGCAAAGCAAAGTGGGTATTCCACATAATGTCTGAAAAGATATGTGTTAATGGGTTATCTTACTCACATTCTATGGCCGCATGGAACCGTTTCTCACAGTGGCTGTTCTTATTTACTAACACTCCTCAAAGAGCGAATCACACAGCCGCAAATCAATATGTATAGCTCTTTACTCAATATTCAACAAGGTAGTTGGACAGGAAGACAAAGCATATAAACATCCCCCCCATCGTATCAACTTGTGACCAATAACCCA
Organism: Macrobrachium rosenbergii; assembly: GCF_040412425.1. Classification (NCBI taxonomy): domain Eukaryota; kingdom Metazoa; phylum Arthropoda; class Malacostraca; order Decapoda; family Palaemonidae; genus Macrobrachium; species Macrobrachium rosenbergii. The sequence continues at coordinate 21,181,303 of NC_089779.1, forward strand.
TTTAAAGAAGTTCTTAAATTCTCAAAACCTTCCTGTAATTTCTCATAACAATCTCGTAAAGTCATCAAAGCTTTACCCTGGCCAGCAAATACTGCCGATACCTGCTCAGTTCTTAGCAAATTAGCAATTGACATACTAGCAATCGCTCCTATGATCATAACGACTCCAATTACCAATGGCACAGCCCTCATTCTCCTTCTAGAAGATGACTAAAAAATCGAAACACCTAAATTTGGAAGCCATGTTAGTCTTCCTAATCCTATCCTGAACCCTAACTGCTGTAGCATTAAGTTCAGTTAGCCAACCCCGTAACAGATCAGACAGATTCCGTCCGATATTCATATCACCTCAATAAAATCCTAAGCAACAGAACTTTATTCTCAATCTCTATACTCAAAGATATTGTGTCAGACGACAAATACACATCATAATCTTCTTGTTTAATAACAACTGGACCTAACCTCACTACGGAATTAGCCCATGCCACGACTCCCAAAGTCATGAAAATACAAAACTTTAGTATAAAAAACAGAAGAAAGAATCTAAAAGTTTCCATATCTCGAAACGGGAAAGAAAAAAAAAAAGAATCCTATATATCTACAAAACCCTATGGTATTTTACACCTAATTTTAACTAAGTATTGCAACACACAAGAACAAAAAACTGAACTCAGACAATTAAAGATTTGTATAACTCTACGGACGAACGTCCTCCCCAGCTAAAAAAAAAAAAACTACAAGTCATGCCCCCTTAAAACCCATTTAAAAAAAACAAGAGGGGAAAAAATTATCAGAAACACAGTACAACACAGGAATTAACCCATAAGATTTCCATTAACCTGTCTTTTTAATTTTGGATATATGTGTCAACCGAGACACACCCGAATTCTCATCTAGAACAACATATCTATTCCCCTTCTTTACTTCTACAACACAAAAAGGACCTTCGCATTTAGGACCTAGGTTATAGTTCAACTGATTCCTTACATTTATTTTCACAAAAATCCTATATCCCTCAGCAACTTTAACTCTACCCGGCTTTTCATTATTCTTATCCACCATATCCCACGCTTTCATTCATGATTCCTAGCAAGATGCACGTATCTCTCTTTTGCCGTGGACACAAGCAACCTTACAGTCTCATCCCCCAATGGAATGGGTAACAAATCGAAAGCGCCCCGCTCTGGGTAACCAAACAACGCCTCATTGGGAGACATTCCAATGGTATCACTAGCCATGGAAGTAATGCTGTGCTGCACCTGTGGAAGATATCGATCCCAATTTACATCATTGCCCCCTACAGTCATTCTGAGAGCTTCAATAACCTTCCTATTTGCCCGCTCGCACAGCCCATTAGCTTCTGGTCTATAGGGAATAATAGTGACTTTCTGAATGCCCGTTACATCTGCAAGACACTCTAACGTCTTGTTCACAAATTCTCTCCCATTATCTGTAATCAGCACCCCAGGAACCCCATAACGACAAATATATCCATCAAAGAGTGCAACTGCCACCTCTTCCACTGTTTTATGCTTCAATGGAAAAATCTCTACGAACCTAGTTAATTTATCAACAACCACCAACAGATGCCTATGGCCATAACTAGATTCACAGAAATTGGATAATGGGTCCATATGGACCCTGGAGAATGGTCTACTGGGAATAGGAAATGAACCCAGTTTACAAGAAACGACCCTCAATGGCCTACACACATTACAAACTGAACAACCTCTGACAAAGTCTTCCACTGATGTGAGCATATTCTTCCAAAAGAATTGTCCCAGTATATTCTTATACATCTTCTTAATACCCAAATGTGGACTGCCAGACCTACAGTGAACAATATCCAGAACCGTAGGCACTAAACTCCTAGGAACAACTATTTGCGTCGTATCACCCTTATCCTCATTATTTCTCAGTCTGTATCTAATCTTCTTAGCTAACAAATTACCCTCTAATTCGAGCACTGCAAAAGGCATCTTATAACCCCTCCTAACTAATTCCCCTCTAAGAAACGCTTTTGCACCTACCAAAATCTTATCCTCATGCTGTTTAGCTTCTACTAAACTAATATCCCAATATATGCAATCTCTAGATACATAACATACATGAGTACCATCTGCATCAGGAAAACACCTACTAAGGGCATCTGCTACAACATTATGTCTACCATCTATATACCTAATCTTGGCATCAAAATCCCTGATTGTCAGATACCACCTAACCCTTTTAGGGGAAAGATCTGGCTTACTGAAAAGATCCATCAATGGTTCATGATCTGCAAGAACCTCTACTTGATTGCCCAACAATAACATTTTGAAGTGAACCAAACTAGACACTACAGCAAAGGCCTCTTTGTCCACTACCGACCATAACAGTTCATTACTACCAAGTGTCTTAAACTTCCTACTGTAAAATGCAATCGGATGGAATCTTCCATCAAACTTCTGCATAAGGCATGCCCCTATACCATCATAACTCGCGTCTGTTACCAGTGTGAAAGGACGTTCCAAATCAGGAAACTTCAACACTAGGGGATTCACTAAGACACCCTACAGCTGGAAGTGGGCTGGATAATAGCGGACTCCAGCTGAAATTTTAACCTTAGCCCTGGCATGTATTATTTGGACCACTGTATTAGAAAAATGTTCAAGAATGATCTAAAAGATAAAATCACTGACTTAATTACAAATTAGTTACCTTATATATATTTTCTATGTATCGTATGCTTAATATAATTTTTTATTTGTAAAAATGTTCATCTTGCAAAAATTATTATTGTTTACTAAAAAAAAGAATTATTTTGTTGTACTAATATTTTTTGGGTGGTCAGTCACGCCCATGTATAATCTTTTAATTGTCCTGTCCCTGCTTCTGAACGGTTGATCCTAATCCTTTGTAAAACCTCTTAAATATTTAACCCTGTTTTGGCATTTCTACTAATTCTTCAATTGTGTTGGATTCCAGGTACATATGTTTCCTTTATAATCCCCATCTGTCATTTATATAAGCTTTCTTTGTAAACTTACTGTTATATTTCTTCAGTCTACCAAGTAAAGGACGAGAGAGTCGAAAGGCCTCGCAGCACTCCAGTGTTTCCCTTTCCTTCGTGGATTTTATCTTTATTTATATATTCATCACGTTCCATACTTTCGTGATTCAGTTATACATGTGTATATATATATATATATATATATATATATATATATATATATATATATATATATATATATATATAATATCTTGCAACAGATATATGAACACCGATTAACAATTCATAAATCTGGGGTAAGATTTTCAACCTCTGCTATTGCTAGAACCGCAATGTAACATAACTTCATGAAAAACTTTCATCATATTAAGCCTAAGACAGTTTCACTTCACTGACTGTAAGCCTCTTTATCAAAGGACATTTTCAGCCCGGAAAACATGCTTCAGATGAAGAGAGTGCAGCTTTACTGGAGGAAAACCTAAACATCTAAGCTGTCCTCCTGCACATGCAACTGAAAATCAACAATTACATTTGATCCACTTTACAATTCAGAATGTTCATATTACTAATACAATCCGTGGAGTTTCAGCCATAATTAGCAGACCTGATACCATGGCATCAAATGTATGGCTCTTGGCAATATAATTATAACTTAGTATTTGATTGCATCACTGGTTTATTCTGATGACGCCTTCGCTTCACTCATATAGGCTATTTTAGGAGTATGATAAAATACACGTAAAGTGACCTATAACTCAATGGAAACTATATTTATACCGTATATTTAATGAACTACTATTACTGAGAGAGAGAGAGAGAGAGAGAGAGAGAGAGAGAGAGAGAGAGAGAGAGAGAGAGAGAGAGAGAGAGTAGTTTATAAGTCAAAAAGAAAAAAGGCATGCCACGCGAATAATTCAACAATACAAGCACAAACAATGCGGGACATTCATCCTGCATTTCTCTAATGTGCTCGTGCGCGCTAAACTGGGTAACATGGTTTTATCCTTCATATTTTAAGACTGAAGATGAACGAATGAATTAAACTTGAAACATTGAAATATCGGTTACCTCTTTTATTCTTCAAAGTAATTTGAAATGACAGAAAAGCTATAAATGAGAGACATAAACTACTGTAAAATGTCAACAGTGTGATAAATCTCGTAAGCGTCACCAACATTTCGGTAAAACCCTCGTTGCCTATTGATCACTTGAGATTTTAACCTATCACAACAAGAGCTGCCGGGCCGATAGTTTATAACCTGATCTCTCCAGCCCGTCGCTCGTTTCAGTTTGTCTTCGCTGACGGCTTCTGGGGGTACAAACCTTTGAATCTCATTTTCTGTTTCCCTGCTCGGGGGATCGATGCAAAAACAAGTTGGAATTAGAATAGTTTCCGTATTCTATTTTCAAATAAGCTGTTGCTTCAAGCACTCATAATATCTTTACTGAAACGGAGCAGTAATTCTACATACCTACACTGATTAGTTGTCTTCAACGAAAGATTTACCTTCGGAAAACTCACTTATTTAACAGTAAAATTATTTACGACCAAAAAATGCGTTACTAAGACAAACAAAAATGTGTTATTTTTCAATAATTTCTTAAATTAGCAAGCTCCTGATTAACTATGGTACTATTTAACTCGCCTCTCATATACCGCTGAAGTGAAACAGCTCAACAAAATATACAGTCGTAATTCCTAGAACATCCTCCTGAAAATAGATCTAAATCAATGAACTCTCCATTTTAATAACAAACAGTCAGAGATACGAGTAAAAGCAAGTGCTAAAGAAAAAATACGAATATGAAAGAGAAAACTGGAAAATTTGTAATGGTAAAGAAGAAAGTTTGTAGCTTGCTGATAATGGCAAAACTGTCACTGAATGAAATATGAAGATCGTTTATCTCCACAGAATAAAAGTAGACCGTAGTCCATTAGCGGACGTTTTGTGGATTTCTGAGAGGAAAGGGAACTACTTCAGCTCAGCAGATCAGTGGCTGGTTGCACGTAGCCTCAGTAGTCATAACAATAATAACGGCGCAGTATGTGGCGTCATGGCTGAGTGGTGCAGTGATCGGATTACGTTTGTTAGGTCCCTGTATCGCTCCCAACCTTCAATCTACCAATCCACCCAGCTCTAAATAGGTGCCAGCATTTGCTGTGGTCAAAAAAGATCGTGAGGCTAGCAACGTCATCCCTAAAGACTTGCCGAGAAGCTGGAAGGCAGCACCCCTCTGGCGTCGTCCTCTATAATAATAATAATAATAATAATAATAATAATAATAATAATAATAATAATTATTATTATTATTTTTCTTTTCTTTTGGTCTATCACAGTCATCCTAAAGGACTGGGTGTTTTTTTTTTATATAGTGTTGGGGGGTTCCGGGTTGCATCCTGCCTCCTTAGGAGTACATAATTTTTCTCACTTTGTGCGCTGTTTGTAGTATCACACTTTTCTGCATGAGTCCTGGAGCTACTTCGGCATCTAGTTTTTCCAGATTCCTTTCCAGGGATCTTGGGATCGTGCCTATTATTATTATTATTATTATTATTATTATTATTATTATTATTATTATTATTATTATTATTATTATTATTATTAATAGGAATTGAAACTCTTATTCTGGAGACTCTGGGTGAGATGTAAAAGCAAGGCAAGAATCAAACGATTTAATTTTGATTCATCCCTGTCAAGAAAGCTAAGAAACGACGGCTTTATAAAATACTAGAGCAATATTCTACAAACGCAGTAATTCATAAGAAAAGTGTAATGTTTCAGTAACTGAAGTAATGAAATAAATGAGAATAAATGGAAAAATGTTTGATGTTGGGGATGCAAAAAAGTTAAGTACACCTTAGTTTAACCAGACCACTGAGCTGATTAACAGCTCTCCTAGGGCTGGCCCGAAGGATTAGACTTATTTTACGTGGCTAAGAACCAATTGCTTACCTAGCAACGGGACCTACAGCTTATTGTGGAATCCGAACCACATTATACCGAGAAATGAATTTCTATCACCAGAAATAAATTCCTCTGATTCTTCATTGGCCGGCCGGAGAATCAAACGCGGGCCCAGCAGAGTGCTATCCGAGAACACTACCGACCCGTCCAACGAGGAACTTGGTTGAAGCGGAAATTGACAGTAAAATGGTTTGAAAGGTGTAGCAGGAGGAAAACCCCGCAGTTGCACTATGCAACAATTGTTAGGAGAGGGTTAAGGAAAATAAGATGGAAGAAAGAGAATATGAATGGAGGTCTAGAAAAAGAGATGACAGAGGTTGTAGATAGAGGCCGAAAGGACGCTGCAAAGAACTTTAAGTAATGCCTAGAGTGCACCACGTGAGGTGCACTGATGACGCTACCCCCCTACGGGGAATTCTTTATTATCATTTCGATTTTCAGTTGCATGTCTTAGCTACACACAACATCGTATTGGCATATTTTGAAAGCGTTTCTTGGAAAAGACTTCTCTAAAGATGAACGTCCATTTCCTAAGCTGTGATGGGATTATTCGGAGTGGCTGAAGTGCTGTATTTTGTAAATCCTCTCCTCGGGCAGGAAAGTTTAAAGGGGCTCAAAAGATAAAATAGCCTGAAACCTGTTTTTGGTGAAGATGGCCATGTCTTCCAACGCCAGTTTACGGTGTTAAAACAATCAATAAATTTACCTGCTAAGTAAATCTAATAATTAAAGTGCACAGTGTGATCGAAACCTTATACCGCAAAATCATAAGTGAAAATAAAAACTCACGATTTTCCCAAAGTATCCTACGTCCATCATCCGTAATGCACCAGTTATCGCATCGCTTGTCGACACCACCGAATGGCCTCTTGCCCACTCTATTCACACGAATTCCACTTCAATGTCCGAAGGAAATACCGCCTACACCTCGAGTTACAGAAGTCTTCATCATGCATAACACCTTATTTTATTTTATTTGATCCTACTCTCTCTCTCTCTCTCTCTCTCTCTCTCTCTCTCTCTCTCTCTCTCTCTCTCTCTCTCTCTCGTTGAATGAGCGCGTTGGTGTATACATGCTGTTTAATTATTTCTTGCCCTTTTCATAGGATAATTAGCTGAGGAAAATACCACAGGCGGTCATTACAGTTTTCGCACATGATTAAAATAACATTAAAAAGGAATGAGGAGCTTCATTCAAATGAGCAACACGTGATATTATGTCTACGACTGCGAGAAATTATTCTGTGAAGAGTTCCATCCTTCATTAATATAACAAAGCATTTTAATATTTCAGAACCTAGAATAATAGATTTTTAAGTCCTTCTCTACATAAAACTGCCATATTTTGTACGATTTATTTTACTGTAAATACTTTAATGATCGACTGAAGTAAACCGCTGAACCATCAGTATTTTATAATGAAACTCACTCTCCACAAAATTTTGTTTTCCGACAAGATATGCGCTAGGAGCCGCAGAGAAACATATTACTTAAATAAGAAAACACAAGCAAATCACCGAACTTTAAAATGAGCAAAATTGTTCATTGTTTGTCGTTAGAAAAACGCATAACAGTTTTCTAAACAGTGTCATAAATGTCTAATGCAGTGGTCTTCTTTCTCTGAATGATGAAGTTAGTTCCAGCACCGAGTCTACAGACATAGGCAAAACGCCTGGGAAGTTTGGAGGCAATACCCTCTAAAGAAGAATTCTGATGTACCATTCTGCTTATTATCATTAATATTAAAATAGTTTTACCAGACCACCGAGCTGATCAGTTAAAGGCTGAAGCTTATTTGTGTATAATTTTACAAATGAATTTGGGCTATTTCGAAAGGGATACTGCGGAAGCTGCAGATCATAATAGGAATTTTAGAAACAAAAATGGGACCATTTTGCTCAAGGAGATGTGGAGTCAATGACCATGGTTTCAATGACGCACGATCATAGCGCTAAATCAGAAAGACTTCGGTCTGCCTGGCCATTTCTGTAAAGTTTGTCTTTTGCAAAATTCATTTATCACTTGGACCAGGGAATGTTAGGTTGTAAGTAGGAATTACCAATTAAAAAAAAAACGAACCACTAAACTTAATGATACGTCATGAAAATGTACAAATGCCTGTAAATATTATACTAGTCAGACGTTCAGCTAGTCCAAGGAAGCAAGAACGCATGGACCATACATAAAATATAGTGAGTCGGTTGGAGATTCATGGTCACTGGAACCCCTGTTTATTCAACTTGAAAATGAGAGCCACGGCAAATATAGATATATTTTTCAGTAGAGGAAAGAAAAATGAGAAAGTCAGCGATATTTCTTACATTCAACAACAATAGGATATCAGAAGTTACAGTATTTACAGTGATATCTTGCTGAGAAAATATTCATATACGTGTAACCAGAACATGTATAAAAATCATTATTCAACAGATATTCTATTTTCTGATGACGTGGTTAGCCAAAGATAAATGCTTTTGGACTTCATATACAAATTGTACTAACAACCATATTTTCATATGTTCTGGACACCAATATGATGAGATTTAGACAAAACATCAAATATTTTGATGGATCGTGATGCTTTCATTGACTTTACCCTATTAGATACTTCATATCTCTTGACGTTAGAGAGGCTAAATTAAACATTTCTAATGACTTTAACTACCTGAAGACTGCAAATAATGTCATATCCGCCACCCACTTATCATGATAATGCAATAATTTAATTTCCAGAATGAAAGCTTTTCGCAGTGATGAGTCAGATATATGGCGCTATCGTAAATTTTTGTATTGTATTCATAACTTATAAAGTACACTTTTAAGTTGTTTAGAATATACCACGTAATGACACTATTAATTCGAAATTTTATCTCGAAATCTCAGTCCACCATTTTATAGTGGGAAATTTGTTATGGCAGCTGTACTTTCAATTCAATTTTCATCATCACATCATAAAGTATTTAGGCAATTTTTTTTATTGAAGATGCAGCATGCAAATGGATTGTAATTACCAGTCTAGAATAAACAAAATTTGCCATCAGTGCAATGATGGTAGAATCTGACATTTAGTCCCTGGTATATTGAAACATGCTGGGTTGCAAATTGGTTTTAGGATACGGGAACAGATCCATGGACCTCCACAAATGTAAGCCCTTTACGGAACATTATTTAACCGAAATTCACAGCAGACTAACCTGTGCTTGGAATGTGCAAGTGTTGATCATATCAAACAGGCATGTTTCAGCAGATCGGTAGAACAGCGCATTTGTCGAGCTGTCAACGAATATTGTGACATATTTAACTATTCCTTTAGGATGTGGGTCTGTCGCTTCCTTCACGGGTAAACCCACATTTCCCTTTGGCCTGGGGTAAAGTTGCCAGTCCATCGACCCTTTCATCCTAACAGAGAGCCGTCAGTGATAATAAACTTGAATTCTATGGATTTTTACAGTACAACGCCTGTCGATGAAAACATGGGCGTTCCATGCTTTATTCATTTCTTAAAATTTCCGTAATGTTTCTTAGGCTGTTCATGGGAGTATTTGCTATGAACTAGCTCACTATGTAAGATATGACACCTAAACATAGTCTCTAAGCTATTTTATAAGATTAATGCAAAGCCTCTATTGGCATCTTATAATATCCATTTACTCGGGTTCTCCTCAGAAAAAACTTGATAGGTCTTTCAGTAACAAGTGTTAGACTTATACGCAGTTTTATTCTCATTTCATGTAATTACTCCACTATATCAATATTTATATATCCTCTAACTTCATTTCTTAAGTCAATGTGTAAAAAGCATTTGTTGCATTAGAATTGTGAATTTAAAGGTTCAGAAGCCGTTCGTGAGCGGCAGAGGCGAGGGACACGCATAACACTGTTGCACAATGTCCTGAAGCCTAACACATGATCAGCGCCTAAGCTCCCGCTCCACCCAAGCTCAAACCTGAGAGAACCAGGTACTAAATAATTACTGCTGATGACTCAACATTTATATCCCCCCCTCCATAAACACCCCCACCATAACTCACAAGGACTGCACGGTTTCGTTGCCAGTGATAGCTCCCCTGCGGCCTGCTGAAAAGCAAGAGCCCGTGCCAGCGCAAAGATGGCTTAATCTAGATGGATCGTGAAATCAGATGCCTAATATGTCACTAACTTTGTTTACAAATATACATTTACTTTGACTGACTGCCTGTTTAGCACTAACTTGTGTATATCTTTCTTCCAAACATCATTCTTACTCAAAAATACATAGAGCTCATGAAACCCTGAAAAACTACAAAGCAATAGAATTGTTTAGTTAACACTAGATTTTCCTTCCTCCCTCAAACTCGTCGTCTGATATTTTCTTTGGGTGACGCAGAAGTTGAAATGAAATACCAACCTCCGTAATTAGTTTCCTGGTCATTCGGTATCTCTTTGAACTTAAGTAAAACTTGTAATTAGTATTACACTGTATATTTTGAGAGAGAGAGAGAGAGAGAGAGAGAGAGAGAGAGAGAGAGAGAGAGAGAGAGAGATGAGTAATTATTAGTATTATTAAAACTTCCAAAACTTCTAAAACAGCCACTGAGAAGCTCGTGGTCAGGCGTCTTCCTTTTATCAATATTTAGGTATTTAGAGGCAACTATCTGTTTCTTCCGCTTTTAAATTCTTCCGTATTCACTATTTATTCCAATTAATTTTACTGTTGAGGTTTTACTTTAATTGTTCGTATGGTTAGAGAAGTTGTATGAATGAACAAGGAAGTTAAGGAAAGTATTCTTTCATTCAGTGCTCTCTAAAGAAGTCAACAGTGACATTAATCATTTAATTGTTTAGCCTTTCATTTTATGATTTAATTGTCAACCCTTTCATTTTATGATTTTGTTAAGCCTGCCATCTGATGATTTTATTCGTAGTTACATTCAGTAGCCACAAATCGATACCATTAACAAGCTCAGATAAGAATACCTACAAGTTTCAGTATAAGCAATTACCACGTTCTGTATTTTCGCACGAGAAATTCCTGAATGCCTGTAGGGTGGTACTTTGGCTTATTATCTACGCATCACCTAATCAGAGGTGCTAGTACTAAACATGGTAGAAGCTCTTTGGGACACTGTGTTTAGTACTAGCTCCTCGGGGATCAAAGTATTATATGCACCCATTCCTAAATTGTGTGGTTGACGAATTATATTAATAAATGATAACACAGTGTCCCAAGGAGCTTCCGCCATGTTTAGTACCAGCACCTCGGAGTAGGTGACGTGTAGATAATAAGCCAAAGCAGCACCGCCTGTAGCATGGGAAGTTCTAGTTCTGTGATGTTTAACAATTAATTGTGTTTCTGTATGCCCAGCAGTTACTACTGATAGCCTGCCCTGGCCCTGGGTAGGTCTATTTAGCTCTAACCACAATTTAAAACACATCTGACTGACTTGGGCACACCCATAAAAAGAAGTCAACAGTAAATTAGATGGTTCTTAAGGAAAAGCAAGATTTCACTAATTAGATTATAATTACACAGATCAGAAGGATATTTCACATGGAGCTCCTTACTAGCTCCTTGGCACTGCTCTTATGTTTGTCACAAATCAAACAGTGCCAATAGCAAAAGACTTTACGATCTATGGTGGAAATTTTTATCTAGAGAGTTACTCCTAATATGAAATATATCACACTATTGTATGGAACCTCAAAAATTTTAATCAATAAACAGGAACTCTGCCACGAAGGCATATAAACTTCAAATATTAATCTTGAAGTGTTCTTCCATGTCGAGAGTTCAGGAATTGGCACCATGGATGAACAGGTAAGCACACAGCATTGAAACGCCTATTCTGCAAGACAAGCTCACTGTCACTTGGTTTGCAAGGGAAACACTTTCATGTTCACTTCGGGAGTGCTGAAGGCTGAGGGGGGAAACAATTTGGAATAGCAGATTCTATGAGATGCTTACATTACTTTAATTGAAAACATTTAAAACTTCACTTATTGTCTCAGAACTCCAAGGGGTCTGAGTATTAGAAATACTGAAAATTATAGTGGAAGAATGGGCGCCATAACAAACTCCAAATCCAACTGTACCTTTCCCGTAGGATGTGTTGTCTTCATGTGTAGACCAGACTTTAATCAATTAGTGCAAGGGACTTAGGTGGGACTATGTCAGCACGACAAAGATTGACTAAGTCAGAGGCAGGGAGGGCAGTCGGAGACCAACCGGGCAAGGACTCTACTCTGTGTCTGGCTGGTAACATAATCTTCTCGACCCTGAGCCTGGTCCCTAAATAGCTTTCCTTCCTGCCTTTCAACCTCAGTTCTGTGTGTGGGTGATCGTCCATTAACTCACCAGCTACCACCCCATGTCTTGTTGACATCCACAGAAGAGGCACTGGAATATGGAGATGAAATGACAGTACCCATGGGAAATTAAAGGCCAACTAAGGCGGGATAGTAGGCTTAGAGAGCAGGGGTGGAGATTTTCGTCGAGACTGCGAGGATTTAGCTGGCGTTAATTTTCAGGGGTGCTTTGACTACTTCCCTGTCCTCCAATTCTGAGTGGTTGTGAGTCGATTCACCGTCTTTATTCTACGTTTTCAGTTTCATGTTAATTTTAATATGTATAGCTTTCACGTGCTATTGTAAATAAAATGGCACGTTACAATATATATATATATATATATATATATATATATATATATATATATATATATATATATATATATATGTATGTCTGTGTGTATGTTTCTATAAGTTCGTGTCACTATGTGACATGTAGTGTTTTTGCAGAATTCAGTGCATTGCAGCGCACAGGTGAATGCCTGTGGTCTGCATAGCTCAGCATGGTTTACCCGAGCGAGGGTCACCTTGTAAACGCCCTGGGAACAGAAGTGCCTGTCAGCATTTTGTCTCGAATGTTCTAGAAGCTTGGTCCAGTTTAGATCCAGATATGGGTGAGTTGTGGGGTGTTCATACTTTCGTCGGTAACGAGAAGTGGCTTATAGGGTAGGTGTTGAGAGCTTTTGTGAAAAGCCCTGCATTCGATTCGGAGGAGACAAGTGAGAAGGACTTTCTCTGGGACGAAATTCCTTGCTGGAAGGGTGAGTGTTGAAAACAAACAATAACTTCACATTTTAGTGGATTGTCATTTTGTTATCATTTCTCATAATTTGTTTTGTGGTGTTGTGGAGTGACACTAAGTCTAATGAGAGATGTTTCTCTCCCTACAGATGTTTCATGCAACTGCTCATGGATAGTCATGCATTGCCATGCATGCTCATGTGTGTCATGTGCAGACACGCCTACATGGCCATTGTGGGATGTAGCCACTTAAGTGAACTAGTGATAAAAGACACACAATTAAAATGGTGACTAATTAGTGATGGGGAGGGTGAAATGAAAAGAAATCCCACTTATAATTTTGATGACCGTTAAGATGCTTTTGGAAAGATATTCATTTACCTTTATCAATTTCTTTTTAGTATGTTGCCTACTTACTATATTTTAGCCTGTTGTATGTTAGATTTACAAAATAAACTATTTTTGTAAACAGTTTGATTTATACACACTAAATGAAGGATATTTAGCACTTGAGAAAGAGACAGAACTGCTCGAATCATAACTACCAACACTTCAAGGTAAGTGTTAACAATTCTTTTGCCTTGTAACATTATACACACACACACACACACACACACACACATATATATATATATATATATATATATATATATATATATATATATATATATATATATATATATATATATATATATCGTGTGCGGACACGATGCCGAATGTGCTTATGACGAAGCCAAGAAGTCTAACGGACAGGAAGAAGAAGAATGGACCTGATGCCGAACGGCCAGGAAATCGAACTGACCGGCAGCCGAATGGACAAGATGCTGAATTTATAAGAAGTCGAAAGAAATACGATAGATAATTAAGCCATTATTTGTAAATTTCTTTCACAAAATATTATTGCAAAAAATGTAATTCATAAAATAATAATGAAAAATAAATTACAAGTAATAAATCATAATGTAAAAATATATATATATATATAAACTTTACCTAAT
>NC_089779.1:21200322-21215322 GCF_040412425.1 Macrobrachium rosenbergii
TATCAGATGACCTTGCACTCAGCTGTTTGATTGGGTCAGTGGAACGCGTATAAGAGGGGGAATTTATTTCCATAGAGTACATGCTTTTAAGATCAGGTTGTTTTTATCTGAGGGTGAGGGATACTTTAGGTACTGGCAGAGAGAAAAAGTTGGCAGACGGCAATATGGCAACCGGGGACACAGATGATAAGACATTGCTTCATAGGGTCATGACCTTTGCTTTGCCAATTCAGCGTTTTGCGGGCTTGGCGAATGGGGTTTTAAGACCTGTTGAGATTTTTATTGAAAACGTGGAAAATCATTTGGCTACGAGGGAAATCACAGAAGATAGTGAGGTGTTTAATGAAGCGAAGGAATTTCTTACTTTGAATGTGGGAGATATTGGGAAATGCTGTAGGAGCTTTGAATTTAAAAAATGTTGTACTTGGTTACTAAGAACTGCCTATGGGTCGGATGAATTTGGTGATTTGGTTGGGGACATGAGAGCATTTTATAAGATTAGGAAAGGGCAGAGTTCCTGGTAGATTTTAGCTCGCAGTTATTTGATACAGCTTCAGGTTTGGTGGAGAAATTAAGAAATTTGGGCTGGGTACGTAGTGATTCTATATCATTAGAAAATTTTCAGCGGGTGCTGCATTTCTCGTGGTTGCTGATAGATGTCCTGGATGCAATAGTGAGCAGTTTTGATAGTCCGGTAGAGGCTACCTTGGATGAGTCTTTTATTTCCCAAATTAAAAAGCACATGTCGAAATGCCTGACAGCACTTAGCACATTTTTCAATGGGATGCCGAAGACCACGATGGTGGGCCAGAGGAACTTCCCACAGAGAGAATCTAATTTTGCATCCAGTAAAGTAGGGAGTGGCAGAAGATCTACGGATCATCCGCCACTAATTCGTTGCTCTAATTGCAGTAAGCAAGGGCATACAAAGAAGTTTTGCCGAATTAAATACTGTGGCAGGTGTAGGAGTTCTGCTCATTCTTGGCGGTTCTGTCTGTTGCTCAAAAAGAGTAATGATAGGCCAGTAACCAAGAATTTTGGTATTAGTTATAGAACAGGTCCTCAGGAGGGATAACCAAAGGAGTCTCAAAATAGACAGAATTTTTGGAGGGCAGATCAACCAAATAAATTGTTCATGTCATATAGGCCTTTTGGGAGATATAGAAGAACTGAAGCTGGTGGTGAAAGGAGCAGTGGCTGGGTCTAGTCTTTTAATTTTTGTAGATGCGGGAGCATCAGTCAGTTTAGTGGACTATGATTTTTATCAATCGATGTTTTCCCAGTATTGGCTAAGGTGTTCAGAGGAGAAAATGTGATGTCCAAGTTCATAAACTGGATGTTGTAGGTGCAGTGGATATCTGATTTGTGCTGGGGAACCAGTTAATAAGGGAATCAGTTTTGGTGGTGAGAGGAGTTAGCTTGGGTAACAAGGTTTTATTAGGGCATCTAGCATGTAATAGGATTGGTATTTCTATATACCCTAGTAAAGAAGGTATAATGGTTGGGGAAAATGGAGGTTTTATCCCATATATAGGTGCTGAAGAGATGGAGGGGAGTGTAGTTGACTTGGGGAATAATGAGGAAATTGCAGGGAGAAAGTGAGCCTAATGGTGAGGGGAAGAGGATATATAAAGGTGTTTCAATGGAGGATATAATTTTAGAACCAGGTATGGTGGGGTTGGTGAAAGTTAAGGTGAGAGATATAAAAGTGGATAAACAGGTGTGTGTGGTGGAAGGCAGTGAGAAACTTAAGGGATAGTGAGCACAATTTTCGTAAACAAGGTGTTAAATGAAGGGGTTACATGGGTGGAATTGTTAAGCTGTAATAATTCAGTTAGGAGGTATCAAAGGAATACTAATGTTGTATATTTGGAAGAATGGAGCGAGGAAACTGAATCAGTGGCATTAATAGGAGAGAAAAATGGGTTTTCGGAGGCTGAAATGGAGGTTAGAAGGGAGATTTTTAGGAATCATTTGGGTGAGGCAAACTATAGGGAATACATAGAGGGGTTAGGTGAGGTTTTAGATAAATAGTCAGATGTTATCGCTCTGAAAGCAGATAAACTAGGGTTGACAGATGTGTTAGAACATAATGTGCATTTAGAAAGTAGGACGAACCCCATTTATGTCCCGTCATATAGAATACCTTTTAAGATTAAGAGCAAGTGGAACAAGAGGTTAACAAGTGGGAGGAAGAAGGTATAATTAAGCCTAACTCATCACAATTTAATTTCCACTTGTTGGCGGTACCTAAGGAGGATGGTTCAATCCGTGTATGTGGGGATTTTAGGAAATTAAATGAGAAAACCAACCCAGACAGGTATCTGGTGGCGTGTTTGCCAGATTTGTTTGTGGAGATTGGCGGCAGGAATATCTGTTCGTCAACTGATCTCATGTAAAGGTTTTTAAAAGTGCCACTGAGTGAAGAGAGTAGAAAGTTGCTGGTATTTTCAGTCCCAGAAGGACACTATGAATTTACAAGAATGCCTTTTGGTTTGTTGGGTAGTCCTATTACTTTTATGAAGCTAGTAAATACAGTCCTCCATGGGATGTTGGGGAAGAATGTATTTGTTTATATGGATGATATATTAGTTGCTACAGACTCTATAGAGGAACATTTACAAGTGCTTAGGGAAAATCCTCAGGAGGCTTGGAATGGCAGGTCTGAAAGTTATACTAGCCAAATGTGATTTCTTGAAGAAGAATATTGTATATTTAGGAC
Source organism: Macrobrachium rosenbergii (assembly GCF_040412425.1). NCBI lineage: Eukaryota > Metazoa > Arthropoda > Malacostraca > Decapoda > Palaemonidae > Macrobrachium > Macrobrachium rosenbergii. Next base: position 21,203,045 of record NC_089779.1, read on the forward strand.
GTCATTTCAGAAGAAGGTGTTCGAGTGAATGTTAGAAAGTCAGAGCAATTGCAAATTTTCCTACACCTAGAAGTACGAAAAACATTAGCTCATTCATGGGAATGTCGCGGTTTTTCCATAGCTTCGTGGAAGGGTTTTCTACGTTGTTGGCACTTTTGACGGATGTATTGAGAGATTAGTACAGTTTTCATGGGGTGAAGCTCAGCAGGCAAGTTTTCAGAAAGTCAAGGATGCTTTGATGTGTCCTCCAGTTTTAACATTCCCTGACTTTTCTTTACCATTCACATTAGTGACTGATGCCAGTCAAGAAGGAGTAGGGACATGTTTAATGCAGAAATTTGAGGGTAAATTTCATCCAATACCTTTCTAAGGCAAAAAGTTCAAAACACGAGGGAGTAATGAAAGGTTAATGGCAACATTGGACAAATAGGCTTTTGCAGTAGTGTCTAGTTTGGTTCATTTTAAGGTGCTGTTAATGGGGAATAAGGTGGAAGTTCTTATGGAACATAAGGCACTGCTGGATCTTTTAATAAGCATGATCTGTCTTCTAACAGGGCTAGGTGGTTTTTGACAATTAAGGATTTTGATGGTATGCTTAGGTACATTGAGGGTAAACGTAATTCTGGTAGCGGATGCTCTTAGTAGGAATTTTGTGGACACGGAGGATGAGCATGTGTGTAAACAACTGGTGCATGTGTGGATTGGGATATTAGTTTGGTTGAGAAGAAACAAGATGAAGATGAGGTTTTAGTGGATGCAATGGCGTTTCTTAGAGGTGAATTAGTAAGAAGGGGTTATAGATTGCCTTATTCAGGTTTGGAGTTAGAGCGTAATTTGTTGGTGAGGTAAATAAAATATAAATTGAGGGATAGTGAGGATAATGGGCATACAAAACAGATTGTGGTACCAAAGGAGATGGTTCCAATGGTTTTGAAGGTTACACATTGTAAATTTGGTAGTCCACATTTGGGGATTGGGAAGACGTATCAGAAAGTACATGATAAATTTTTCTGGAAAAACATGTCTTCTTCAGTGGAGAGGTTTATGGAAAAATGTTCTGTGTGTAATTTGAGTAAACCGGCGTGGGTAACGTCTTGTAAACTGGGGTCTTTTCCTATCCTGAGCAGGCCTTTTCAGAGGGTGCATATGGATTTGTTAACAAACTTTTATGAGTCGGGGTATGGTCATAAACACCTCTTGGTGATTACAGATGAGTCAACAAGGTTTGTGGAGATTTTTCCGTTAAAGAATAAGACTGCGAATGAAGTTGCGTTTACCTTTTTCCATGAGAAAATTTGTTGATATGGGGTACCAGAGATACTTATCACAGATAATGAGAGAGAATTTTTGAATAGAACGTTAAGAGTGTCTGGCAGAAGTTATGGGGATACAGAAAGTAAATATTCTTCCTTATTGGCTGGAAGCAAATGTGTGCGTGAGGTAATAGGAAAGTGCCCGAAGCTCCTAGAGTAACAGTGGGTGGTAGTGATATTAACTGGGATAGATATAAAGATGTGGCATAAATACAATAGTTAGTGACACCATTGGTATGTCACTGGTGGGGGCATAATTTGGTTATCCAGTTCGGGGGTGCATTTGATTTGTGGGCAGTTCCTTCTCATTATGATGATATGGTTAATTTATTAAGTGCTACAGCTAAAGAGAGACATACACATCTTAAAAGTAATCTTGAGCCGAAGACACAACGGGATGATTGAGAGAAGTAATGCAAAATCAGACAGCGCAAGAATTGCAGTTGGAGATAATGTATTTTTGAAGATTAATGTCAGAAATGACTTGAATTACAAGTTAGGTCCTAAGTTTGAAGGGCTGTTTCATGTGATAGAAGAGAAAAGAGGAAATAGGTTAATAGTTTTAAATGAAGGAACGGGAGTGATGAGATTAACACACATTTCTAAGATTAAAAGAACAATTTAATGTTCAGTGGAGTCCCTTGTTTATTTAGGGGCCAGTGTTTGTTATTTTTTTCTTTGTTCTTTTTGTTGGGGTTAAGCAATTACTATAGGTTTTTTCTCTTTCTTCTGTTCGCAGATGCAGGGATTTAGCATACTCTGCCTTCATGGGCTGTGAATGCAGTAGGAAAGGTTTATTTGAGACCTGGGGTATAATTGAAGAGGATCATCAGGTTTGGCTCAACGATGATAGAATTGTAGTGAGTGTGGAATTTGTGGATCTTGCATCAGCCAGGACGGAATTGGAATGTTCTAGGAATAGTGTTGAAACAATAATGAGGACACTAGATGAGGCCAAGCTGGCAGGATTCAGGGCACTGTTAAAGAGACAATTATGTGGGTTCCAGACACGAAACCAAATGGAACAAAACTTTCTTGTGGTAGAAGTAGGAGGCGTAAAAGGGCAGAGGTTGCTTTAGCTACGGGGGTGACAGCATTGGCCATAGCAGCAATTGATGGGGTAAAAATTATGGGGCATCAGAAGCTGAGGTAGCTGATCAAGGGAGAGTTTTGGAAAAGTTATGTAGCAGTAACATAGTTACGTGAGCAATTTGACGTGAGCAATTTGAAGATTTGAGAAAAACGTGCAATGTGTTACAAGTCACTGTTCAGGGGGTTAGGGGTGATCTAAATTTGACAATATCTCTGTTTACAGTTCATACGACAATTTTGAAAATTGAGAAAGAGACTGAGTCGTTGCTAGCAGAGACCAAATCTCAGGTAAAAGCAGTAATAGCAGCGTCAGAAGGGCACATTTCTGAAGATGTTTTACCTATGGGGTGTTAGAATCAGTCTTGATGAATGGTGCTTATAAGTGGGGGTCAACATAATTTTCACAGGTAGTGATTTATATAGATACTGTGGGATAATGAAAGTAAGTTTATCAGACAGGGGATTAATTGTGGAGATCACTACTAGTGCTAAAGACCTATTATGTAGTTATATAATAAGACCTTTCCTAAGTACATATGATAATACAGTAGTGATGTTAGAGGGACTAGAAACTATGTATATTATAGGGAGTAAGGTTCAATCAGCAGCTATTTATTATAAGGGCAGAGGTACATTGGTCCATAATAAATGTATTTGTGAAAATAAGGGGTTTGTTCCAAGGTATATAGGTTTAGGGGGTTGTGAGTTTTAATTGACACACGACGTGACTGCTACACAATGTTCATTTTTACCAGTTCCTAATGACGATAAGGTGATACCATTAGAAATGACTTCAGCAATATCTTGCACGAGCTGCAGGCTAACTGATATCTGCCACAATGCTTTAATATCATTTGTTTTGGAAGGATCATGACTATTTGATGGAGAATGCAGAATAGTGTCTACGGAGTTTGTCATCCTTAGCAAGAGGATTTATACTTCGTCAGCAAACATTTTTATGCAGCACACACATAATCATCCTGGTGTTGTAGAATTACCAGCTGTACCAGAGTTTATGAGGTTGGCAGCATTAAAACAAGTGGAAGAAATAGACTATACTGAGCTGTTCAGTGACCATAAGGTAATCTTACCATGTGTTCTCGGTGTGTTACTGATAATAATCATAATTATGTGTGCTGCCATAGTCTTACAATGTGGGTGACTGTGCTGTTTCAAGGAGAAGCAGTCTCCACAGGTGCAAATGACAATTAATCATGAAGCTGCAGCACAGACATTGAATAAGTGTAATTTGTGTTGGGGTCGACACAATGGTGGTGGCTGAGCAATGTACTGTATTATAAACATGATAACATGACGTTCAGTGCAGAGGTCATACAGTGCAGGGGTCAGTGCTTGATCGTTTTCTGATTTCAGCATTGCTCATAGCGATTCAGCATTGGCCACGTGATCAAAAGTTGCTTTGGATACATCAACACGTGGAACAGAAGGAATGTGACCTGGACATCTATTAATTCAGCACCTTTCATACAGTCACCTTTGAAATACAGCAGGTGTCAGTGATACTGTTTCAGGTGGATCTTTCCGTCTCTGTTTTGGGTGGAAGCTTCTAGAACTTTTATCTGATTATAAACCTGGTTTATGGGCATGCCTGGAGGTGGCGTTCATTCATTCGAGCGTACCTAGTGAAGGGTTTTGTAGGGAAAGTGTTAAAGAGTTTTGTGAAACGTATTCCATTGCTGTGTGAGAAGCAGTGGTAGACAGACATTGGAAATTCCAGGCTCTGATTCCTTGCTGAAAGGGTGAGTGTTGAACTAGAATATGACTAACTTTTCCAAGTGTAATTTTTACTGTTAACTCCCAGTGTTGATGTCTTTATGTTTTTTCAGTATGTTTTCTGTGATATGAACTGCATGAATTCTGAATTTTTTGGGAGATATTTTGTGTCGCTACAGATGTTTCCAGGAAGGGGGTGAAAACCAAAGTCAGTCACGGCATAAAGCTACCTAAAAACAGAACTGATGACAAAATAGGCTTAGAAAGTCATTTAGAAATAGCCTTGGATAATGTGGGATGTTTAGGGGACTTGGTGGGAGACAGGAATTAATCCCCACACATTAAGTTTTCTTGCAGCTGTTTGGTTTTGCTTTGGGGGTGTGGATTAATTGGGATGTATTATCTAGCAGGTATAATTTCATTTTACATGACTTGTTGTTAGACTTGTATAATAAATTTAATTTTTGTAAGCTAGGTTTTGATTTACATACCTTAGGAATAGGAACAGAGAGAGAGAGAGAGAAAGAGAGAGAGAGAGAGAGAGGCGAGACGCTCGATAGGAAAGGAAGCCAGGTTTGCATGAGAGAGAGGGAGAGAGAAGTCTTCAAGGCCATAGCTACCAGGGTGGAAGAGTAAGTGTTCCCCAAACCTGGCATCCTTTCCTGTCGAGCGTCTCGCCTCTCTCTCTCTCTCTCTCTCTCTCTCTCTCTCTCTCTCTCTCTCTCTCACTCTGAACTCTGTTCCTATTTCTAACGTACGTAAATCAAATTAAAAATTTTAGAACTGATAAGGGCCCAACAACCCGATTAACAGTTTTACTTTCTGTAATGAGTGTTTTATAAGTTTTTGTTTTCCCACCTTATTTTGTTTCCTGAGTTGTCTATTAAACTCCATTTTAGTGAACACGTCCACAGCAGTTGGACGACAGCTATAAGCTCTGTACATTTATATTTTTAATACACTATGTTTTATAACCATTATTTCATTGTTGATCTTACCACAAAGAAACAGACACACACGCACACACACATACATACAATTATAAAATTCTATGAGGCCTTCTATGTGGAAGAAGTCTGTAGTCCTCCGCTTTACTTTGTTTCCTGAGTTGTCTATTATACTCCATTTTAGTGAACAAGTTCGCAGTAATCAGACGAAAACTATAAGCTGTGTACATTTATATTTTTGATAGACTACGTTTTGCAACATGTATTTCATTGCAGATCTTACCTCACATTTCTGAGTACGACATCGGAATTTTATTTCTCATATATATATATATATATATATATATATATATATATATATATATATATATATATATATATATATATATATATATATATATATATATATATATATATATATATATATATATATATATATATATATATATATATATATATATATTAAAGGCCATGAGAAACCAAATTAAGAGAAAACTTGATCTTTTTGCAGGATGTAAATGTTTAAGGTATGTAGATTATGAGATTATATAAACAAATAGGGAATAACTATTTAGGAAAGAGGGAATAACTATTTAGGAAGGTCAGATTACATAAGCAAAGACACCTGTCAACTTGTACTTGAGCACAGACTGGGTGGTTGATCCTCTTAATTATTTATGAACAGGTCCTAGAAATTTACTCGTCCTTATAATGGTTCCGAGAGTGTCGAACATATGAATGACGACACACTTATGTTCAAGAGTACTTCTCCGTACGCGAGGAAGATTTTTGTATTAGCTATATATACAAAAACTAAAAGGAGTCGAACACCAGAATGTTTAGGTGAAAGCCAGCGGGTATTGATTCACTCGGCGCCTTGACTTCTGTCATCACAGTATCAGTCAAGTAATTTCTATAGGCAGTCACAGGGATTTTCTATATAACATATAAATGTCTTACCTACTTTCTTTCCATATTTACTAGAGTTCGGGGCTATTGTAATATACAATTTTCTCTGTTCATTTATTTTTACTTACAGAACGCTGTTATTTTGCAGTAAAAACAAATATTCATATATGTATGTATGTATGTATGTATGTATGTATGTATGTATGTATGTATGTATATATATATATATATACATAATATACATACATATACATATATATATATATATATATATGTATATATATGTATACATACAATATATTTCTCTTGCCAAAGAAAGTTTTTGAGACGGTGAGGTATTGGGTGTTATCTTTTATTTTGATAAAAGCAGCTAGAATCTTCTATATTTAAACTGTGAGAAAAAGGCTGATTTAGTGAGGAAAGTTGAAAGAATTTGCTTCTCCCTTCGTTGTCAGTATTCAGTGGTGGATTTCCCAACGTCTGTTTAATAGGAGTGATTAAATCATACAGTTAAGACAACTAAATGAATTACAAGTTTTTGCACCTGAGTAGGTCGAGACAAATAATGTTTACTGTCATTTAGTGAAGTTTCGCAAATCATTCTTATTTTAAATCTTAGACTTACCAGTAAAAATGAAATCAGACTGGAGGATTTTTTACTGTTTAGATATATTTTTTTTAGAAAAGCAGGGAAGATTTCCAAAACTATGCAAAATAGTCCTAATGAACAAATCACAAAGTCACGCAAAACAAAAATTGGTCCAGCCTAAGACGAGTGTTTCCGGGTGCCTATCTGTATAATTTAAACCTTTAATATTGGTCAGTATACTCTAAACCTATAGCAGCTGAAATTTTAAATATTATAAGGGTGATACGGTATACACTAGTGATTACAAACAATATTCCGGAAACAAAAGTTCAGTGATTACATTAATCGCGAATAACAGTATCCCAATGCGAGGGTGAATAAAAGAGTTCTGAAGGATTGCACATTTGGCGAAAGGCATCAGGCTAAGAACATTGTAAATAAGGGGGAAAATGCACCGCACTTCCTGTCTTACAATGAAACACTGCTGATATATGTCCCTGGACGTAGGTGGAGAAAAATAAGTGGCAATACCATAAGAAAGCAGCGAACTGGAGAGGTGCGGAAGGAAGAAATATACGTTATAGAGACGAGGATGTGGAACGTTTATCTTGACATAGAGCCTAGTAAATGGGTTAAAGTTTCCTTAATATAATTTAGATGTGAATATAAAATTCACTATAATATCTATAAATTGCATAAAAGATTTGCAGTAAACGGAATACAATGCAAAAAAAAAAAAAAAAAAGATAGACTACAATTCTTAAAGCCAAAAGACGGCATAATTTACTTGCTAAAGTTTTGTCATATGTACCTTTGGTAACATGCTAGGATAAACGAATATTTCCAAATGCACGTACACTCATAAACAAACAATTAAAATGTACACAGAATAAATATACTGTAAAAAACATGAAAAGGCCGTTTATTGACAATAGAGAAACTAACCACCCGTTTTATCCAGCACTGAAGAATGCCTACTGATGTGTGAATATAAGAGTAGAATACCGAAGTGCCTAGAATGAAATCTGCTGTCATTATTGCACATCACGGACCAGAATATCTCTACATATTTCAGCAAGTGCGAGAGAAATGCGCCCGTAAGTTTTTATAGCAATAAAATGTTTATACACACAAACATATACAAACTTATATATATATATATATATATATATATATATATATATATATATATATATATGTATATATATATATATATATGTATCTATATGTATATATATATATATATATATATATATATATATATATATATATATATATATATATATATATATATATATATATATATATATATATATATATATATATATACAGTGTCCATAAAGTCATGGGGCAATTTAAAATACTCGTAGCTTGTAGCTTCATAGCTATACATGATAGAAGTAATCTGTAAAGAGGATAAGAAAGAAGACTGACCAAAATATGTTACTCATCTTGTTAATTTTCAACAGCTCCACCATCATTACTAATACAAAGATAAATACGATTCTGTAGTTCTCAGAAAACATTTTCCAGCTGATTTTTCAGTAAAACCTTCAATCACATCAGTTATTCTTGCTTTCAGGTCTTCTAAAGATCGAGGCTTAGTTGAGTAAACAATACTTTTCACGTGTCCCCATAAAAGGAAATCCAGTGGAGTCCAATCTGGTGAACGTGGAGGCCAAAATACTGGTCCACTTCTTCTAATCCATCTGCTAGGGAATTTCTCATTTAAAAAATGCCTAGCATGCAGAGCAAAGAGACTAGGTGTACCATCTTGTTGAAAAACTGTATTCTCTATAAGTTCTAATTGTTCAAGATTAAGAATGAAGTAATTTTGTAGCATTTCTAAATAGTTACCACCATTAACAACACATCCTTCGAAAAAGAATAACCCTATGATTCGATTCTTTCCCAAAGCGCGCCACACATTAATTCTGAGAGAAACTCTTTCATGTTCAACAGATTCACGTCGCTTTTCAGTTCCCCAAATACTGCAATTATGCCTCGTGACCTTGCCACTAATGTGGAATGTTGCTTCATCACAGAGCATTAAATTATTTTTAAATACATAATCAGTATTAATTCTTTCACTGAACTGATGACGGAAAGTAAGTCGAATGTGATAATCCTCTTCTAACAACATTTGATGCATTTGGATTCTGTACTCTTTCATTTTAAGTTTTTTTTTCGCAGAATATTATGCACAGTAGATTTTGAAAGCCTCATCTCCAAAGATGCTCGTCTCAGACTTTCTCTGACTTCTTTCAAAGGAGTGTTCTACAGATGCTGTATCCTCAAATTTCTTCATCCACCTGTCTATGCAATTCCTGTGTGGTGCTTCTTGATTGTACTGGGTTGTAAACTTATTTTGGACAGCGACAGTACATTTTAGCTCAGCCAACCAAAGAACGCATTTATTTTCTCTTTAATGATATTCCTTTTAACTGTGTCGTTACAGGGGACTAAAGATCTTGCTTCACTCCAGTTAATAGGATGATCTAAATCTGTCATATGTGCGAATAATTCATATGATACTTGGTCAGTTCTCACAGAATACTGGTGTTGTTTGATTCCTTGTAGTGATTTTCCAATCTGTCCTTAATATATTTTATCACACTTTTTACAAGGTATTTCATAGATGCAACCAGAAACATCTTTAGGAGAATTTTATATATATTTGTATATATATATATATATATATATATATATATATATATATATATATATATATATATATATATATATATATATATATATATATATATATATATATATATTATATATATATATATATATATATATATATATATATATATATATATATTTATATATATACTGTATATGTATATGTGTGTGTGTATATATATATATATATATATATATATATATATATATATATATATATATATATATATATATATATATATATATACTGTATATGTACGTGTGTGTGTGTGTGTGTATATATATATATATATATATATATATATATAATTATAATTATATATATATATGCATCAGCCAGGAAAAGGCGAAAAGAAATGACTTGAGCCAAGCTCTTTCATGTATTTCTACACCTCATCAGGGTTCAGGTACAAGTTCTAAGGAAACAAATACAGAATCACAAGAAGACTTCATGGGAAGGAAAAAATGCTAAAAAAATAAACAACCCTAACAATTATCGAACTGTTCGACAATTGTTAGGATTGTTTATTTTTTTGGCATTGTTTTTTCTGCCACGAAGTCTTCTTATGACTGTATTTGTTTCCTTTGCATTTGTACCTGAATCCTGATGAGGTGTAAAATACATGAAAGCTCTTGGTTCAAGTAATTTCTTTCACCTTTCTCCTGGCTGACGCAGATATTATAACATATATGCATGATCATCATCATGCATATATGTTACAATATATATATACAGTATATACTGTTTATATATATATATATATATATATATATATATATATATATAAATATATATATATATATATATATATATATATATATATATATATATATATATATATGTATATATATACTGTATATGTATGTATGTATATATATATATATATATATATATATATATATATATATATATATATATACATATATATATATATATGTGTATATATATGTATATATATACTGTATATGTATGTATGTGTATATATATATATATATATATATATATATATATATATATATATATATATATATATATATGCATACATACCCTTCCCAAGTCAACTCGCCCTCCAGTAAAACATGACTTTTATTTCTTTAAGAGAATTTACCATAAAATAGCACTGTTTTATACTTAGCAAAGAAGTGCTTGAAATATATGGTTGCAATGTTCAAATAGTGTTTTATGGGCCTTTTTATCTTCAAATTATACAGTTGTATTACAGTAAAAGACAGTTGAGTACAGTAACCTTTAATCACACTGCTGACTGACAAGGAGGTCATGGAAAATATTGCCCCTTCTTAAATCTCTTATTATCTTTCCCTGGACACTGTTATCCGTTCTCTTGACCTAGTGACTGCCTCGAAAACCTCTCTTCCAGGTGCGAAGCTGTTTGGGGAAAAAATCCCAGCTGCAGGCACCAGATGAACTGGTGATGGAATTTACCCAAAGAGGAAGTTTTGGGAAGGCTTCATAGCAACAAACAGCCAAATGCCTTACCATGTGGCTGACTGAAAAAGTACGAGGTCAAGGGAGGGTGCCAAAAACCCATGTGCGCACCCATAGAAAGTGGAATGCTGAAAGCATGGGAAGATAATCCAGTGAGGTCTTGAAAGGAGCTACACTCCCCGAACTATGGAGAGACATTCTGGCACCAGATCCAGCAACATATTCCCCTTTACCTCTGCCTCATCAGGGCCATAAATCAACCATGTGACTGTTTTCTTTGCCCCAGTATTCTTAAAATGCCAAGACCCTTCCTTCCCCCCATCTGGCATTCGACAAGGACCCCACTCTCTGATATAAGGTAATGTACTCAGATTTGAGGTTTTTCAAACAGTCTCTTATTCTTTTATCTTTTACTGATTTATTTCTTGATTTCTAAGTGCAATTTTCCTCTTAGACCTGACCTTCATTTGGCAGTGCATTAATTTAAATTTGTAAGTGTTTACCAGTGTTTAAATCGAGACTTATTGGCGCCCTCTGCACACTGCTCGATTTTTCCTTTGATTGTACTGATTTTCTGTCATGTAACCACATGTGATCTCAATTGCAGACAGAGTTGCTTGCTGTGAAATCTTCCCATTCCAATTGTGTTTATGTGCCATGGTTCTAACCAAGGAACACTGGCAGGACTCAGTTTCCCTGTCTAATTCACTCCCCATTCTTCTGATTTTGTGTTCATATAAATATATGTCATTTTACGTGATCCTAAGTGTTTTATCTGCAACATTCCTGATGAGTAAAGCAATTTTAGTCAGATACATAACTTTTCATAATAAGTCCTTTCCTTAGTTAGACCATAAAAGTAACTTCCCTGCTTAGGATTTACAGCCCCTTCCCAGGTAAAAACATAAAAGTGGCAACTGATTGCTCAGAATTTCTTGCAGCCTGCAACATTGCAAGCTAGAATCCTGCAACCTGCAACTCGCAGCCATCGGCCATTAGCTTCGCTAATGCTGGACGCAAGACGAGAAACGAACCTTAGCATAAAATTCCTTAATAATCATACAATCGAATGGAATTCCACAGAGTAAGTATAGTGTTATTTTTGTATTTTTATATTACAGGCAATCACAACTGTGACTGTAAAAATTTTGTTAGGGATCAGATAACCCACATGCATGCCACAAGAATGGTTTACCAGTGAGGAGAGAGTGTTACTTTTCCAAGACACAAGTTTTGTCGCTATCGCGTGTTAGCCTGCATGATTTAAATGTTAGGTTAGCCAAAAGTGAAGTGTTAAACAAAGTGATAACCAAAGGAATAGTGTGTTATTTCCTTTCCCCACTTGCTATGGACAATTTGCCATCCATCATTATCTAGTTAGGCAACACAGAAATCAGGCAACGAACATAGGCCCATTCAGCAATTTCGCTCACTGGACTACGAAACTTTTCTAGTACTCTCTTGTGAAAATTTAGCATTTGCAAAACTCATCTCATTTTGGCCATGTGAGCCCATTGCACATATACAAGCAAATTGCATGTATAAAAGCCGTTCCTTTAATC
>NC_089779.1:21217822-21340322 GCF_040412425.1 Macrobrachium rosenbergii
CCAGTATTGTTTACTTTAAAGAAATTAAATTGTTCTGCCTCCTCTGGTTATTGAACTCAGGTTGCACTGCTGATAAAGCGACTATCAACACCATTATAATGCATCAATACACACATTTTACTCATAAATACACATGTACTGTTCATAAATAGAAACATACATACATGTATATACATACATAAGAATAAGATTAAGATTAAGTCTTTACTTCGATGGGGAAGTTTAGATAAACACTTGAAGTCCACAAAAATCACTAATATTTACATTAACAAATTAGATCAGAAGAATGGGGAATTTGCAAAACCAGACAGGATGAGAACAGATTCCTGTCAAATAACTAAAATTACAGTAAATTACAAAATAACAATAACACGGGAAAAATCCACTTTGCAAGACACCATTGGGTGAGAGGCGGCAGTGGTAACCATGGCCCAAGCATAGGGGTGAACAGATGATTCCAAAGAGAATGCATCGGTTACTCACACAGATTTAAGTAGCGAATGCCAGATTTGAAGGCATTGCACATAGGGTGCCAAAGCAACTCGATTCTAAGCATTGGAATGAATGTGAACTGACGTGAACTGGAATAATTTACTCACTGCGCTAAACAAGTCAGATCTCGTAAAAATATCGCACTTTAAAAAGGAAAATAAATTCAGTAGGAGAATGATAGGGTCGTGACTGATTCAAAACCTCACTTTGGGTACATTACCTTTCCGTAGGAGACAGGAGACCTCGTTTTTAGTGCCAGCAGGGAGGGCATGAATTAAAGGGCTTCACCACAAAGGAACACATTGGCTGAAAACAGCCATGTGGGGAAATCTAAGTTCTGATGGAGTGGATGAGGCAAGGTACAAGTCTGGAGCCCAGGACCAGATGCTTCTGATGAGAGTCACCCGGGCATCGTCTTTTAAAACCCCGGCAGATTACAACTTCTCTCCTCCTAGGTAGTAGTGCCTGCATGCCTCGTGGTCCATTTTCTATGCTTCCATGGTTTCGCCATGTGGTGTGGCCCGGCCACATTGTGATTCTGTTGTTTGGGCTGGGCACTTTCTCTTTTGGAATTAATCCCCTTTGCCAGCTCATCTATGCCTCTGGTGGGAATTTGGCATCTCAGAAGCGGTACCTGAAAGAGAGGCTCAAGCAGTCACTAGGTCAAAGAGAAGAAATAAGAGATTATTTTTATGGGGTGAGGAAGGAGACATTCTTTCAGGAAAGGACCGCAGTTTTTCCCTAACCTGTCTTTGTTAGGTGTGATGGTCTCTAGATGATCTAGCACTTTTGAATCCTTTGAGGGCGGGGGGCGTCATGGCGATAGTGCAAACCAGCACCCCTCGAGTTGGAGGGCTTTCTTTGGTCTTCCGGTCTCCCTGGTTAGGTATGGCTTCAGTAAGTTTATGTGTAGCCATTTTGCTCTCCTCTTCCTGCAGTTGACTAGAAAATTTAGGGCACCTCGCTTGTTGAGTAACTTATGGGGGCCAGTAAATTGGGTTACGAGGGGGAGCTTAGCACCAGTCTGGAGGACTAGGACCTGGTCTCCGACGTTAAAAGGCTTGGGCTCAGGTTTTTTAATCCTTTTGAATTTTAACCCACTCTTAATTCACAGTTTCTGTTGCTTGTGCAACTGCTCATGTGGCTGAGAGTTTTCGTTGTATTTCTGGTAGGTCTTTCACCCAGTCTGCCTTTGTCAGTTCTGTCCAGGACTCGTACAGGATGTTGAGAGGGGCCTGGGTAGAGTGAGCATAGAGTAGCTCAAAGGGGCTGTACCCTGTAGTCTCAATGGGCTTTTGGCAAATGGCGAAAAGGCGTAGGGGAAGTTTTCATCCCATGTAGCTCCTCTTTCATGTCCAAGCTTTTCTAATGTTGTAGTAAGCGTTGAATGAAACCACTCCACTATTCCTTGGCTCTCGGGATGATATGGGTTTGAGTGAATATGGTTGTTGCCATGACTGGCCAGGCTGTTGCGAAAACCATTGACATAAGATATCATCGCTGGTTATTCTGAATCATTTTGGGGATACTGAAACGGCAAACGAACTGGATGAGAGCCTTCACTGCGATCTCTGAGTTTTCGCTCCTAACAGGGATAGCTTCGGTGTATCCTGTGAAACGGTCAATGATTGTGAGACAGTGACTGTTTCCAGTTTTACTTTTGATATGCTCTTGGTGGGCGTAGTAATCAATCACTATTTCTTTGAAAGGTACTCCTACCGATGGGATGTTCTTCATGAGCTTTAGGTACGACTTCATTGGGGTTTCTGATGATCTGGCACGTTAGGCATGTGACTACGAGAACCTTGACAGACTTTTGCAGACCGGGCCAGTAGAAGTTTTCCTGGATGGCATGTTTGGTTTGCATGACACCGAAGTGCCCACTGATACCGTCATGTGTCAACCGAAGGAGGCCTTGTTGCATCGATGGAGGAACCACCACCAGCTGGTGGAAAATGTGAGCAGGCTCATTCTTTCCCTGGGTCACCCAGTAGAGTACCTTGTTCTCCAGGAGGAAGTCGTTCTTGACCAAGTCCCTTACTTCTCCTTCTTCCATCGTAGCAGTGCCTGAGCGGTGGTGCCTCAAGGTGGCGTCCTCCGTCTGTGCTCGGATGAGCCATTCCTAGCTCAAGGCAGGAGTGGAGGCATCCGTCCCGTGATGAGGAGGGTAGTCACAGGACCAAAAACAGGTTCATTTGGAGGAGTGCCAGGCTGGTCATGCAGCCATGGTATTTCGGCTAAATTCAGATCATCAGGCAGCAGATCTTCGCCGGGGGAGGGATCTTCCCCACCAGGTCCTTGGGAGTTGTAGCAGTCATGCACCTTAGGGGAATCAGGGTGTCTCTCCACTGGACAAGGTCTTGGCCCAGGAGCAGGGCGCGTCAAGTGGTTAAGGACTGGATGACTCTGAAGAGGCTCTCCTGGAAGGAATCGCTGGTAGCGACTGGCAGGCGGACTGTGGGGAGATCCTTCACATCCCCATCTACCAAGCAGATGGTCATCTGTTTGTCTTCGCAGATGGAGGCACCAGGGCACTCAGCCCCTTGTGATGAGACTTACTTCAGAACTGGTGTCTGCAATGTTAGCTAGTGCTTGAGGGGAAGAGGAGCCATCAAGGGGCGCAATGGTTACGCCCTCGAGGCCCATCCACTCGGGGGCCTGTCTGGAGTGACAAGCCGTCTAGACTACCTTTGGGGTAGAGTGTTGTGGACGGGCTTTGAAATCGGGGGTCATGCCACAGACCCGAAAGATCTCCTTGCTAAAGTCTCTCTTTGGCACTTCCCCTGTAGAGGGAGCATGCTTATGGTGAGTTCCCCTTGGCTGGGTTTGGCATGGTGGGGCATAGCCCTGCCTGTGGGTTTTGGGTGTGGTTTCAGATGATTCTCAGATTTCAGGCAGCACTGTTCAGCCGAGTGCCTGATTTACGGCACTAGCCACACATGGGTTTCTTTTGAGGGTGCCCATTCTTGGTTGACTGGAAGTAGGAGCAGTGGGACAGATTTTATGGCCCAGCGAGCTTACGTGAGGGTGGTAGGTGTCCCAGCCATCCACCAAGCGGCAGCTCTCTTCTAGCTCTTGGGAGTTTGGGTGCAATCTGGATCCGCTCGAGGATGTCCTCCTCTGTGATGGCACTCAGGGACTCTAACCACCTCTTAAGAGCCCTGGCCTGCCTCCTTCGGTTGGCTTCGCCAACGTTGTCTCCATTGCTTGGGGTAATCTTTAGGCCTTCATGATGACCCGACGAACCATTGTGAGGTTTCCCTGCTCATCCAGGTGAGGGAGCGGAAAGCGGTGGAGCCCTTTCCGCCTAGATGTTTTCCCAAAATCAATGCCAGTTTGGAAGGGTGGGGGAGGGGGGCAAGTATGTCGAGATAACCTTTCGCGATGTGGTCAAGCCAGGCTTCGGGTTCTTCATTCCAGGGTTGCATCAGGGTGTTTACACTACTGATAGTAGTTGGGGGAGAGGGTGCAACAGATCTGGTGGCATTGAGTTTGGCAATTTATAGCTCATGGACTCTTGCTTATCTTCCCTGACTTCTCTCTCTGCTCTTTAGCATTCTTCCCTGGCTTCTCTCTAAGCATTTTCACGTTCTTCCCTGGCTTCCTTCTCCTTTCTTTCTTTTTCTTCCCTGGCTTCCCACTGGCTTCTTTCTCCTTTCTTGCTTGTTCCTCCTTGGCTTCCTTCTCCTTTCTTTCTTCCTTTGCTGCGTTGCCCCTCTCTAGGACCCAAGTCTGCAGCTCCTTCCCTTTCGACTGGCACGCTGTTGGCCCAGCGTTCGACTCTCCGAACTGCCAATGAAGAATTAGAGGAATTTATTTCTGGTGATAGAAATTCATTTCTCGGTATAATGTGGTTCGGATTCCACAATAAGCTGTAGGTCCCGTTGCTAGGTAACCAGTTGGTTCATAGCCACGTAAAAATAAGTCTAATCCTTCGGGCCAGCCCTAGGAGAGCTGTTAACCAGCTCAGTGGTCTGGTTAAACTAAGATACACTTAACTTTTTTAACTTAGCTCCTTCCCTGTCAGTCCCAACTGTTTTCCCAAGCCTGAAAATTGTTTGAAGTCGTCGGCCTGCATGGTGCCGAAGTCCTGAGGCTCCGGTTAGAAACAAAGCTCAGCTTAGATGTGGCCTTGGGTTCAAGGGTGGTTCTGTTGAAGTAAAGGCTTGTGCGTGGTGCACTACAGTTAGTTAGTTGCAAAGATCTCAAAAGGTTTGTGCGTGTGGAACGCTTCTAATTAATTTATGAAGAACTGAGGGTGGTGTGCGTTGAACAAGGCAAAATAGTGTTCAGAAGAAATGAGGTTCTGTGCGCATGCAATGTGGTTAATTTGGGTTCCAGAGAACATAGGGTTCTGTGTGTTGAACGTGGTGATTTGGGTTCCAAAGACCTTTGGGTTTGTGATTTGAAAGCAGCAATTGAGGTTCCGAAGAACTGAGGGTTCTGTGTGTGTGAAATGCTGTTAATTTGGGTTCTGGAGAATGTAGGTTCATTCTGCATAAAGCTCTTTCAAACTGAGTCTGTTTGTCAGCCCACAAAATGGCAGGTCTACCTGTAGGAGGCAGGTCTCAACATCAATTAGACAATATTTCTGGTGAAGTGACAGAGGAGGGGGAAGAAGCCTGGCAGAATGGCTTGAGGATAGGAATTCTCCAATCCAGAGATCAGAGAATCAACCTCCTCCAAAACACCACAAGTAAGTGGGGACCACAGGATATCAAAACAAAGGCGCAAACCCCAGGGGAAACCCAAGGTGTACTATCTGGAGGACATCTGGTATCAATGTGTAGTCTTGGTTGCATCTCCAAGACCATTGTGCTCAAGAAGTAGCTAAGTTTACTTGTAAAAAAGTCTCTCCAACTGTACCTGCATGGGTTTTACAAGCAAGGGAACCATCAGCAAAATCCAAAACACCAACAGTTGGATCCTCTGTGCAAGGGGATGGACACACATTAGCCCGACAATGTCCCTACTCTGAGGATCCTGGTGAGTGTCAAGAATGATTCCTAAAGGCAAGAAAGGTGATCAGACACTATCACCATTGCCACCCTAGTGCCTCAAAATGGAAACAAACTACCTAGGCTGGCTCCACTAGCTGATTAAGGCAAGCAAAAATGCACAATGTCTGGCCAGTGTGGTGTAGCACTAAGCAATGCACCGGTTAGGTTGACTGCGGGTTGCACACACTCTGACACAATCTCATGCCATGATCAGTCGATGCTGGCTCCCCACAGTGTGGTCATGTTCGCCATGTACAAGACTGATTATAAGCACATTCCGGGACATACCGAGATAGTTCTGGAGAACTATAATGACCTGTATTGCTGGAAATTGAAGACTTCCCTTGTTGTTACTGAAGAATTTCCAACATGAGAAGAGTCAGTGTCAGTCGCTCCCTCCCAAAAAGGATGTGCACATGATTTGGAGTAACTGGGTTACATGGGCATGAACAGACTGCCTACCCCCAAAACACTTCCAGGGATAGCTGTCATTTTTTTCTATTCTTACTTTAAATCTTCAGCTGAAACCCCTTATGGACAAAATCAACTGATTATAAACCCAAGAGGGCTCCAAAGGGAAATCAGTCTAGAGAAAGACGAGTCATAAGAAAAGGTGATAGATAAGTAGATATAAGAGAATACAAAATAAAACTGATACACATGAAATTCAGGTGACATCAGCAGAGAGCAGGAATGAAATGCTCCTTGCTTAAATATTTAGAGATTCGAAAATTCCAAAACCTGCACTAGATAAAATATTATATATTTTTTCGCTGTAGCCAAGATAAAACTCTTAGCAAACTGAGTAGTATTAAACCTGATTCTAAAAAATGACACACTGCGATCAAAAATAGCTAGGTCAAGTAAAAAGGAGTGCAGAGGATGTTTGTCGTTGTGGTACATTTTGCGCAAGAAACATGATGAACTCACTTTACATCTATGCCACGAGTCAACATTAAGAAATGGCCAAATGAACTTGATTGATGACATTACTCTATCCAAGAGTTTGAGGCGAGAGTCAGCACTGGAAGACCACAGTGAAGAACGGTGCTCCAAACAAGGAAGAAGCGAAGCATTATAATATTTAAATATAATGAATTCGTTTTTGAAAATTCTAAAACATTTCTGCAAGATACCAACATTTGGAGAATTATATATACTGTATATATATATATATATATATATATATATATATATATATATATATATATATATATACAGTACATACGGTATATATACATATACACACACACACACACACACACATATATATATATATATATATATATATATATATATATATTTAACTAGTAAGAGAATCAGTAACGATGCCATGTGGCAAACGACTTTATGCCCGTTTCATGGAAAATCCACTGCACCTCCTTTCTCCACAATTAATGACTTGTCACCGAAATGTCCATAAATTCTTTAAATCCATCTTGTGTTAATTATATTTTTACGCAGCGGTACCAGATTAGAGGACAATAATCTAGTGTTCATTTAACCTACTTTTTATAGTAAATATTGATTATACTTGAGAAAAATCTGACAACATCTGGTTTAATTCTCAGTCAATAAACATGGCTGGAGATCTGGGGGACTGTAATAATCTCCTCGCCATCATTAATCATTCAGAAGTTTCTCTTCCCATAACTCAGATAATTAAGATACCATAGAAACGTAGAATCAGTCCCCAGTCTGAATGGAGAAACTTCGCATTTAAATGATTTTCACCGTGTTCTAGGTATCTTCTGGTGCTGGTCGTTTTCGTCTGTTACGCGGCCGAAATGATACCTTTTTGGATCTACATTATCGATCAGAAAAATGCTAAAAATATTCTTCTCTTCAGTTTTAAGCGAGATGTACTGATTCTATTATTATTATTCAGTAGATGAAACCTATTCATATGGAGCAAGCCCACAGGGGTCATTGACTTGAAATTCAAGTTTCCAAAGAATATGGTGTTCATTAGGAAGAAGTAAGAGGAAGTAAAGAGAAATATAGAAAGAAGAGATCCCACTTATCAAAAAGGAAAAAAAAAAAAATAAAGTAATAGACAGATAGATGAATAAAAATGTATTAAAATGTAAGACGAATAGTACTCGGGTAGTAATGCACTGCATTTTCGCTTGGACTTCTGATGTTCCAACTGCACGACATCCTCTGTGAAGCTGTTCCACAGTGCAACGGATACTGTTGCTGCTGTTCAGCGATTCTGGTTACTCTCGGCAGATAAAGGGGTCTCGGATCAATTGTGAATGCGAAAGATCTCTGTTGAAATACAACTTATGAAAGAGTCATAACTGCTACGATTTCTAAAAATAAATTCAGACATAATCAGTGATTACGTGTTTTCAATCTGTTAAAAATCGATGTCTCTAAATAATGTCTTCCAGGATGTCGTGCGTTCCTATCCAATTACTCGGTCTCTTTACATGAAAATTCAATTTTTTTCTTCTGAACCCTTAACATTAGGAATCATTAATCAATCTGAATTAATAATGTCATATTTCTTGTAGAACGCAATAACTCTCTCCTTCATCATTAATTGCTAAACATGTAAACATTATAATGAAAAAGGTAATAGATGATATGACATAATATTCTACATTCCCCTCCTTGTGGACGCAAAATAACGAGAGCTTATTTTCAATACAAATCTTATCTTTGCCTTGTTTGATTACAGAATTAATGGATGGCAAAGTCAGAGGCATATAATCATAAATGAATTATTATAACAGGTTGAGAGCAGAAGACCGTAAGGCGTTTAAGAAATCTTTCCTGGTAATTGGACCTGAAAGGGACTTGAAGAACTTGGAGGAAACTGATTGCTCGCTACAGAGTTGCTAGTTCCTCGTTGGACGGGTCGGTACCGTTCTCGGCTAGCACTCTGCTGGGCCCGCGTTCGAATCTCCGGCCGGCCAATGAAGAATTAGAGGAATTTATTTCTGGTGATAGAAATTTATTTCTCGGTATAATGCGGTCCGGATTCCACAATAAGCTGTAGGTCCCGTTGCTAGGTAACCAAATGGTTCTTCGCCACGTAAAATAAGTCTATTCCTTCGGGCCAGCCCTAGGAGAGCTGTTAATCAGCTCAGTGGTCTGGTTAAACTAAGGTATGCTTAACTTTAAACCAGCAGAAGCAGCCCATTTACGCACTTCATTTTAATATCATTTTAGAGTTTTCCTTCTCTTCCTGAAAAAATTCATTTTATCAGAAGTCAGTCTGACTTCACTGTAATTTTTAATGTCAACTTATTTTTGCGATTCATTATCTGCTTTGAATTAGAAGTCGGGAACTAAAGAATACTAGCAATTCGTATATTTTAGTATCTTTTAATTTTAAATGTTATTTACCCATTTTTCCTTCACCCATGGTTGTTGCATCTCCTTTTCGTTAAAAATAATAAAAATTATATTTCAAGGTACAAAAGATTTTGTGTGATTAGTACTTGCTTCGCAAATAATTTCACGTCATAAAAGGATCACACGTTGAACCTGTCCAAGTGCTCGTATGAGAAGCTGTGCGTGCTCTGCACGTCCATACCAAAAGAGCTTCCGTCGCATTAACTACTGTACTATCAGATTTCTATGGACTTCAACTGCCTTGTGTGTATTGCTGTGCTCACATCGAAGATTTGCCATGCGCCACTCTTCTCAACATGAGCTGAATGTACGGCTTTAAATTTTATCACTCATCCAGAAACTAGTTCAGACCAAATTAACTTTAACCGAATTTCGCTTCTCTGCTAATTCAACTTTAGGGCATTTATTTCTTTATCTGGCTCTCACTCCTATCCGATGAGTCACTCCCCAATTAACAGTCTAACATCGTAAACTTTTAACTTTCCCAAGCCTCCATTACTCCTGTAAGGAGAAGCCCTTCAAACAAACCCCTGAAACCCTGGAAATTTGGCTGTATGGTTTCGGGAAATTGCACCATAATAATTATGAATGACGGTCTGATCATTCAGTTCATATTACCTAGTCGTGATATTATTAAAAGCATAGACTTTATACTGCCACAAATTCTCCGGTCTCATTGCACAAAAAGGGCCGATTGTATATAGAAAGCGTGAACTTTAAAGTGATCACTGTTTCTTCATTCAGTTTCATTGTGTTAAACAAATTCATTTGAGTGTCAAAGCTTATCATAGAAGATCCACCAAGAATACAAACGTGTTTTATATATATATATATATATATATATATATATATATATATATATATATATATATATATATATATATATAGATATATAGTTATGTGTGGGCTTTGGCTGATGAGTTTTTAAATTAATTAATGTAAGTTATATAGCCCTGCTTCGCCAAGGACACACGTAAACTGTCAATTGAAACTAAAAGTTACTCTCAAAAAACAGACAATTGCTTAATTGGACTATGTCACCAGCTGGAACTGCGTACGGAATAATGGATTACTTTGTAACAAATGAATTACATCAAACCCCGCTTTCATTACCCACCACATCAAACCCCGCTTTCATTACCCACCTAGTCCCAACAAAGAAGGAATGTGCTGTGATAACAAGGAAATTACATGAGCCTTTAGTCAACGTCTGACAGTCAATTTTCCCAGCTTCCGTAAAAAAAAAATATAACGCGAATGTTTGAACTCTAGCAGATATCGTACGCAGTTTTAGTATTGGTAACAGGTATTTCTCTTCCAAACAAGGGTGATCAGGACCAAAGGTTTGCCTGAAATTTACTTACACTTGACTTTCCCTAATTCCTACTTACTGCACGGGAATAGCTTATGCAATTCACTAGGCAATGCTCAATATTCATATACTAGACTTTATAAAAGAAATATGATTATACCAGGTTCTCTTGTAAATGGTGGCAGAAGGGGAAACAATGGAAAAATTTAAGTACAGTGGAAGAGATACTAGCAAATCGACGAAAACCTTGTCAATTCCAGACTTATCATTAAGATACTAGCAAATTGATGAAAATCTTGTCAATTCCAGACTTACCGTTAGGTAGGCTGCCTGCGCAGTGCAACTGCCGATCGGAGTTCTCGAAGAACACACATTGTCGATTCACTGAGTAAAATAGCAGATAGGAAAGGACAAAGGATAGAGTTGCTCATAGCACAGATGTGTGCTCGTTTCATGATGGTAGGTCCCTCTCTGCTTGCGTTAGGTCAGTTCAGGGCAGGCCGTTTGTCCAACGTTCGTCCATAGCCCCTGGCAGTCTGAAAAATTGACAGACATCGCCGAATGCATAGGGCAGGGAAAAAGGAAGCTTAAGATCACCTTCACTAGAGGTTACTTGGGGGAAAACCTTCCCTGTTGGTTGAGGTCTCTAATGCTAACCTATTCCCTACCAAAGGCATTGCTGTTTTTGGAAACAGCCTACTGTCCCTCGCCTGCATTTCTCTTCGCTTCGACAGAGGCGCCTTCCTGTCTTTGTTAGAATGATTTTTCCTACTAAATAATGCAGAGAGGGCGAACAACAGAATATTTATAAAATATATATATACATATATATAAATTTCCGACTCACATCAGGATCGAACCCAGGTCTTTCAGCTGAAAGGCAAGGGCACTGCCCACTAGGCCATACAAGTCATAAAAGAAGTTGGAACCTGAGGGAAGCTGCACCCAAGGAATTACCTGGGCAAGCTAACTGCTTGCATACCAGCGTGTTTTCCCCAACTGCAAGACTCAGCTTGCCCAGGTAATTCCTTGGGTGCAGTTGCTCTCAGGTTCCAGCTTCTTTTATGACTTGTATGGCCTAGTGGGCAGTGCCCTTGCCTTTCAATTGAAAGACCTGGGGTCGATCCTGATGTGAATCAGAAATTTATTTCTGTTCCACACTTAATTGTGTGTTGATTATTTCTCTCTCTCTCTCTCTCTCTCTCTCTCTCTCTCTCTCTCTCTCTCTCTCTCTCTCTATATATATATATATATATATATATATATATATATATATATATAGTGTGTGTGTATATGTGTGTGCGTGTATGTATACACCTAATTTATGGGATTACTACTAACTTACAAATAACTTGACATTTTTCTCATTTTGGCTGACTACTTAAGAAATGGAATCTACGTATCATATTCACCAAATATACATAAATAAAACTGCCAAATACTAACATTTCTTGGCATACTTTATCAACAAAAATATTTTGAATATTCTACTAGGTTATGTTATGAAAATCTCATACTTTCCTTTGGACTTTGAACCGGGGATGGCACGAGAAATGTGTGACTGCTTCACCTGCTTTGCTACAACGAAGGATGCGAATTTAATTCTGCTCGAATGCACTTATATATATCATTCGACGTCAGATGCATCTGCTAGAGTTGGCATAAACCCCAGCTCACTCCTTAACATATAATGTTTCGCTTTTTATTTTTGTATGTTCGTTCCACTACAATCTCCCTCACGGCCACACTGAAAATCATTTAAATTATCCTTTTCTTAAAATATAGCTGCGCTACGTATTCTTTTCTTTTTGTCATGACCAAAAATGTAAACTTTTCTTTTAATTAACCCTACTAAAATCAATTCCTTCCTAAAATAAAATTTGTACTGCCTTGATAGTCGTAAATGTAATATGACGATCAAACCTATTATTGTACAGTATTTTGTGAATGATGATATATTTAATTCCACTTCTCTGTGAAACCAGAGCTATTTTAATATGCTATCATTACCACTGATTATGCAGACCGTGTTTAGACTGTTTAATAGCTTAATTATTTCATTTCCACAGGAACAGAACTAACTACTTTCAGTCCCAAAACAATCAATACACTGGTCAACAGCCAATTTTCATCAGGGATTTTGTGGTGGTTAATATGTAGTTTCGTCCGCTGATTTCCAAAATGCAATCGGTTTCCTTTTATCAGGCACAGTTTTTCTGATGAGATAACCCTGATCAGCAGCATCGCTGCACGTAAACATCTTATACAGGTAAATTCTGTTTGGTATTTAATAACCAATTGTGTACATTATGCAATTTTATGCTTTTCTTTATGATTTTAGATGGTTGAGTCAAGCATTTTTCACAAAATATTTCATCGATCATCTTTTGTACCTTCAAAAACTTTACACTCAGGTGTCCCATCATCATTATCATCATCGTCATCAAACTCTATTCAGGATGTCAAGGCATTGCAAGAACAGTCCTGATATATTTTATGTCTGTGGTTCATTTACTACCAGAGCTCAGCAACGTACCATCACAACTGAAATCAAGAAGATCTACCAGTTATACTTTGGACGTTCTCATGGGGATCAAGATAGGGGTTGGGCACCGCATATCATCTGCTCAGCTTGTTCAAATGGACTAAGGGATTGGCTTAATAAAAGGAAGAGAGCAATGTCATTTGCGGTACCTATGATATGGAGAGAACCAAAGGATCATTTCACGGACTGTTATTTCTGCAAGGTTAATGTATGTGGGTTTACTGTAAAGACTAAGCATAAGATTGTGTATCCCAACTTGGAATCAGCAAGAAGACCAGTACCACACAACGATGATGACCTTCCTATTCCAGTTGCCACCAGAGAATGGCCTTCATATGTGTGACGAAGATGTTTTTCTTGAGGAAAATACTGCTGATAGCGAAGAAACTGAAGTGGATGCAGATTTCGCGATTGAAAATGAACACGAACCACAGAAATTTTCTCAAGGAGAGTTGAATGATTTGTTTAGAGACTTGTCATTGTCGAAGGATAAAGCTGAACTATTGGTATCTCGTCTACAAGAAAAATGTCTGCTTAAGAAAGACGTTTGTGTTACTCATTTCAGAAAGAGCAATAGGAATCAGACTTGTTACTTCTCTGTTGATGGACTGCTTTGTTTCAGTAATAACATTGAAGAGTTCATTTCACTGTTTGTTTCAAGAACATGTTCCATCTGAATGGCGCTTATTCACCGATACATCTAAGAGAAGTCTCAAGGCAGTACTACTACTACACAACGGCAATAAGAAACCATCCATTCCCATAGGACATTCAGCACACACGAAGGAGTGTTACGAGAACATGCAGGTACTCCTCAGTGCCGTAAAGTACACAAACTACAGGTGGAAAATATGTGGAGACTTGAAGGTGATTGGAATGTTGATGGGAATACAATCAGGATTCACGAAATACTGTTGCTTGTTATGCCTAAGGGACAGTCGTGCAACTGCCAAGCACTATGTGCAATCAGAGTGGCCCCTGCGAAAATCACATGAACCAGGAGTTTCTAGCGTCCAGAGTAAGCCACTTGTACATCCAGAAAATGTTCTCCTTCGCCCTCTTCACATAAAGCGTGGCCTCATGAAACAATTCGTGAAGACACTTGCCAGGAAAAGCGCAGAAGGTTTCGAATATGTGAAGGCTAAGTTCCCAAAAATCACTGAGGCAAAACTGAAGGAAGGCATATTCGTAGGTCCACATATAAAAGAACTCCTGAAGGACAACATCTTTCTCACAACACTGGATGAGACTGATCTTAAATCCTGGGAATCTTTCAAATGGCTCTGTGAAAATTTTCTAGGCAACAAGAGATCTCTAGAGTTTAGAAATGGAGTGAAATGTCTTTTAGACTCCTATGCTGCAATGGGCTGTCGGATGTCACTGAAAGTCCATTTCCTTGATTCACACCTGGAATTTTTTGCAGAGAACCTTGGAGCAGTGTCTGATGAACAAGGGGAACGATTTCATCAAGATATTGCAGCAATGGAACAACGATATCAAGGATTTTGGAATGCAGGGATGTTAGCTGACTACTGCTGGATGTTATACAGAGATGAACCTGACAAAAAACACCAAAGAAAGTCCAAAGCTCAAAGATTTTAAGTTGTATTTCATCAGAGTACATTCTAATTTTATTTTGTACATAATAGTCTTGATTTTTACAATAAAAAGCCATGTAAGTGTCATATCTTGTATTCAGTATACCTTATACGAGTATGCTTTACATCCCATGTACGTTAAAACAACAAGTATCAGTAACATTAAAATGTGACCTAATCGAGAAAAACGGACTTCAGATGCGTCATCAGCATCAAAAACTAACTTAGGAAAGTAAGTTTGCAACTCTGATGATTAAAAAAAAGTTTCATTTTGTTGACCAGTGATATTAACAAGCACATTCACTCTACTGAGGACAGAATGTAAAATTTCTTTGAAATTCCCTTCTCCACTTCCTAGTCTGGAATCCATTAGATAATTAAACCTCCTCTCATTTTTGCACTCTTTCTTGAACATTTTTTAAAGTCTTTCACTACTAGTCTTCGTATTTCAAAACTTTTTCTTTACCTTTAAAAAAAAAACTCTTCGCTGCTTCACCCACCAACTCATTCCACTAACCTACATCAGCAGTTCTGGACTTTCTCTTGACATGTGTTTTCTGAGTGACGCCCTATGGAAACGAGTATACAACTAAAAATCTTGAAATCTTTAAAGTTCGCATGTTCTGAAACTTTAACGTTATTTTAATATTCTTCTGAGTCCTCTCTCATATGATAATAATAATTTTTTTTCAAAGCTCTAAATTGTTTTACTAATAAGAAACATCAAAGAAAATGTTTACAAAAAAGTTTTGTAAATTCTTTTCCCTTAAATATTTATCGGACCAAAGTCAAAGACCGGCCATTTTTAAAGTGTGCTCTGAAACTCTCCGGACAACACCATTGCCTCAGTTTTTCCGCTGCCATTTTATTTTCTCCCGGCGAACTTCTTGGTTTTCTTTTCGAAACGAACGCTCTCAAAATAATTTCCATTTACAACACATTTCTTGTAAAGCAACATCTAAAAGATTATTGCGTTTCCTTTTCATTCTAAACGTTCACTCATTCTGCTGTAATGAATTACGCCAACCTTTTATTCTTCTCTTTCTTGCCCACTATTCCCTTTACCTGGGCCTTGAACCCTCGAGTAAAAGCACTTTTACCCTAACGTTTGGTTTTCCAGATGGAAAAATAGGACATGTTCCATAACTAGGTCAGAGTCAAAAAGCAAAAGCGAGCATTGCAATGTTGTATTCTCATTGACCTCCCTCTCCGTTTTAAATTAATACTGGGATATCCTTTTTTATGCTACTGGAATTATGTAATTTTCGTGCAAAATTGAAAAACCGCCACTGTTCAGTACCAGATTATCAATACACTCCCATGACAACTAAAACACACTGAGGTGTAAGTAACGAACGTGTTGTTGCTACCACGAAATCGTTTGTATATACATGCATACATACAGACATACTTTTATATATATATATATATATATATATATATATATATATATATATATATATATATATATATATGTATGTATATTACGTATTCTTTAGGAATATGATTCACAAGGCGGTGGTTCGACTTGAGCAGAGCGTGGATGACTCCTGGAAGAGAATTCCAGAATTAGCATACACTTGTATACAAAATCTGTTCTCCCTCGTTACTAGACAATGCACCATGGAGGAATTGATTAATTACCTTTAATTAGACCGAGTTAACAGTATGGAGGGAGTAGTCTGATAAGGTTCTTGATGCTTTGCTTAAACACAAGGCAAGTCAAGGCTGGTTATGGGCTGGTCTTTGCAAACAAAGGGAAGGCAAGAAGTGGAATGGAAATGGCGAAAATCTTTGAGAAATAAAGAAAAGAATTTCACAAGAATGAACAAAGGGGTACTGGCGAAAGACTGGTACTCAGACACACCTTCTCATGCTCATATGAGCTCCTAAATAAGCCTTCGAACTTGTAGAATGAGCTCCATCTGTCGCCAGTCAGGGTGGAGAGGGAGCGCGGTTTTCCGCTACCCACTAGGGCCAATGCATCTCTGGCAGCGTGGCTGGTGCTTGCGTGGGTGCTTGGGCGTGTGTTCGTGTATATGCGAGCTAGGCAGATCTGGAAGCGAGTCGGAAGCCAGTAACGAGGTCAAGGGAAAAAGAGGCCTTATAGTCTAAGGATCTAAAGATTAAGTTAGCAGCCTTCCCTTCGAGAGGCCTACGTCTCTATTAACTATGACCTTCCTACAACCTACGCCAATAACACTACCCCAAGTGGGGAAAATTTAGTGTTCTTTAGCGGGGGGGATTGTGAAGAGGGGTCTATTGTCCTCGCTTCCGTTCAGGTGTAAAGAGGAATGGGTTCTTGGTTCAAAACAAGACTGATAACCGTCCTATTCCACCATGTTGTTTGGCCTAACATTCAAATGAGAAGTGCTTTTATTCAGAAATTTTAATGATTTACTAGCTGGATACGAGCGAGGAATGTAAATACGTGAATATATATATATATATATATATATATATATATATATATATATATATATATATATATATATATATATATATATATATATATATATATATATATATATATATATATATATATATATATATATATATATATATATATATATATATATATACACACACACACATCGATCATGAGTCCAAATGAGAGTCGAAAGTACCGTTTTTTACATATTTTTACAAGCATTTTACAATACTTACAATAGGTGCGCGGCGCTAACGCACGAGGGTCTCAAACCAGATTCTGAGGTAGACTGAACTGGCTCCAATAAAGCATAACTAAAATGTTTACACCTCATAGTCTCTGACATCCCTTTACCGAATAAAACCACTTGCACGAGGTGACACAATGCTACTATTCTACTGCATGTGTAACATAAAATCCAATAATAATACCAATAATAATGTGTACAGTAATAATGGTAATACTATGGATGACGACAGGATTCAAATACATAAATCACACAATAACTCTTCAGCATATTGCATATTATATGTAAAAACCCACAGAACTCAGCAAAACTCATAGAAACTAAGTAGTACTGTTTATTATACAACACTCATCAGGTGGATTCAGGTAATTATATATATATATATATCTATATATATATATATATATATATATATATATATATATATATATATATATACATAATATAATATATATATATATATATAGCCTACAGTAGGCTATATATATAATGTGTGTGTCTGCATATGTATGTGTATGTGTGTATGTGATGGGCGCCTGAAAAGACAAAGTCCTAGCCTCGATCTCGTCAGTCTTCGCCGAGCTCGACTACTTAGTGTGCTTTAATTCCTGTAGGTGTTAGTGATGTAAAAAAGTTTTAAAGATCAAGAAACTTGAATACATTTAATAATACTATACACAGCTGCTACTTAATTATCCTCAGTAGAGGAACAATGCATCTCCTCACAAAAAGTAAAAACAAGGACATAACACATAAACTGTTATTTTTGGTAAGGAAATATGACGATACCTAAAATCTGGCGTTGTTAGTCACCTCGCTACAACTCAGCGAAGATTTCTGCAATATTATGACCACCGAGCTGCAATCGTCCAATGCTGTCAAAACTCAGGACCGAATACCTCATGCAGGACAACTTGAACAAGAGGTCGAAAATTCGAGAGTCGAGTTTCAAACTATTTCTCTGGAATAGCCACCTGTCGAATGAGCAAACATCCTGAATGCCTTTGGGGTAATTATATTCAAACGGTTGAAAAGCAGCTGAAAACAGCTTTGGTTAAACATGAAGACAACGAGAGGAAAATCAGTCACCGACACCTCTCCCAAGGCAGCCATCCCCGCCCCCGCACAAAATAATACAGTACGAAAAAATCAAAGTGGATGAAAAAAAAAAAAAAAAAACAATCATTAACCATAATTCAAATTATGAACTCTACTTACCTCATACATCTCAGTTTTGCTGACCCGATGAACAACATGTATCCAAAGAGAGACTGTAAGGACACCGTCATAAAGACCGCTGAAGTAAGTTAAAAATTACGGGGATTTAAATGTCTCATTACCTAAATCGTTCTGTACAACGGATACTCGAAGGACGAATAATATACAAAACAAGAGAAATGATAGACAAGGAAATAACTGACTTTGAAATGAAACAACTTTCATTTCTAATGATAACTGTCGTGACAAACAATGACCTCTTTTGGGATAAGACTCATGAAAATATCACTAGCTATTATATCACATTTACAAAATAACTCAAATGGCACTAAGTCTTATATGATTCTAGAAGATGAATAGCACGGAAAAAGAGGTTCTGATCGCAAAACAATGGAAAGCAATATGAATATCGTTGATCACACGAATCACTCCTGTTAGTGATAGATTTTAGTGAGTTACGAGACTTGTCTGCTTACGGTCACAGATGATATACATAGATTAAAAAAAGAACCATCAATGACACACTTTTGATAACCAGTCGTCTGCTTTTTTATATAGTGTCATTGGTATCCATCACAGCTTCCATTAAACTGTATCAGTAAAGAATTAATACAGCTTTGGCATTAATAAACCTAGTAATTCTGAAAGATCGTCAACAGTAGTACAAAAATCTTTCGATATCAAAAACAGATTGACTCACAGCTGATGCAAGCCCATCAACGCGCTTTCATTTAAAGTTTTAACGTCATTTAACCTTTTGATTTGGAAAGATCGTCGCCATTAGTACAAAAATCTGTTCCTGTCGAATACAGAGTGAGCGCAGATCAGAAACTATAAATCCTCTTTTATCAGATAATTGAATTTCGAATGCATATCTCAGTCAGACTGACTTTTAATACTGAATTGTACGAATTTGTTTACAGCAAATGGCAGGTATTTCCGTAATAGGTGCTACCATTACTTTTGGGACTTAGGCTTTATCGACTTGTTGATTTAAGAAAGACAAAGTACATATAAAATTTAGGATTTAAAGGTCAATTTCAAAAGGCTTATAATAAAAACAAAAAATGATGAGAGGAACGATTTTCAGACTGAGCTGCAAGGACGTACACAAAGAATGATATGGAAGTAACAGAATCTTTATGCACTGGCATACTATGGGCTAATAAGAATGGGTAATCATTGAAGGATACGCCAAAAACACGTTCATAGAGACGCTGTAATAAATCAGGTAACTTTTTATTGACGAGGAATAAAGGACAGGCTAAGGAACGAACCTAACAAACGCGAGACAGTTGTTTCTATAGTTGTAAGGATGAATGACGGTAGACAGTTTTATTACAGAAAGAGATACAAAAATGAAGCCTCTGAAATTAAGTGCGACGAGCTCTTAAAGACTGAAAACAAAAGAGAGCGAAGCGAGAATATATACATAAAGAAACACTTCAAAAAAGGTTCCTTTTGCCTAAGTCACGCCCGAAGTCCTGTACAAAAGAAGGCACCCATTTATGGCTAGACATATAAACAAAAATGTTTGTGGGAATGTGTTGCTTGACGAAACATGTACCTAAGTTGAGAACGACTGTTGACACCGGAGACGGTTTTGAGCCTGCTTAACATTATGTGTGTGTCACTATATAGAACTAAAATACTTTGAAATAAAACTTTGTTGTTCATCTGCACTACAGTTCATAGATACTGGCAATTACTTTTAATATCATTTGCTAATACATTCAATACTTCACACTCCAGATCAGCTGAAGGAATGTGTCACGTTTCTCTCTCCTAATTGCAGAACTATAAAATGATTTTCCAGTTGAAAACTTATATCTACATACTGATTCCTGTTTGGTCTACTTGAATCTTAACACCTGTGAAGGAAGTGAGAATAGCTTATGGGCATCCTGCTTATGGTTTCACACCACCTGTTCCATGGGATATATACATTTTGACGGAACAATGAACGCTCGTGTTCGGTGCGTTTTCCTTATCTTCTTCATCTGTCGCTTCACCCCAGCGGCGACCCACAGCAGTCGGCTAACAAGTACGTAGTTAATTTAATCTTTGGAGTCAATAAGACTGGAGTTTAGGTCATTTCCCTCTTCGCCCCGTTAGAGAGAGAGAGAGAGAGAGAGAGAGAGAGAGAGAGAGAGAGAGATTTCTGCAGTAAACGAGGAGAATCGAGTTTCACTGGGCTCTCCAGTGAAACTCGACTCTTTTCCTGATATGCACTAAAGAGAAAGTGTTGAATGACAAATCCTGAAAAACAGAGCAATTATGATAATGATAAGAAGCGAATGTCTTGCAAGCCCCACTCTTCTATCGAATTGAATAACCATAACGGACACTCCTCTCACTTCTAGTTTTTCACTGGATGGGTCGATATCGTACTCGCCTAGCACTCTCCTAGGCCCGCGTTCGATTCTCCGGCCGGCCACTGAAGAATTAGAGGAATTTGTTTCTGGTGTTAGAAATTCATTTCTCGGTATAATGTGGTTCGGATTCCACAATAAGCTGTAGGTCCCGTTGCTAGGTAACCAATTGATTCTTAGCCACGTAAAATAAGTCTAATCCTTCGGGCCAGCCCTCTCTAGGAGAGCTGTTAATCAGCTCAGTGGTCTGGTTAAACTAAGGTATACTTAACCCACACTTCTCATGTCTCAATAAGAAAAAGGTTCTGGTGAGAAACATCCAGCAAAGTCTTCATTGACCGAACACCCCTTTCACAGTCACTTGTAAATGCTTTTGATGTTAAAAGTTCTATTAAACTGATTTTAGTGACCTGTATTGAGCGGAACCCAACGGAATATAAAATTTAGGCCAAAGGTCAAGTACCGGGACCTATGAAGTCATTCTGCGCTGAAAAGAAAACAGAGTAAAAAGGTTTTTAAAGATGTAACAGGAGGAAAATCTCGCGGTTGCAATGTGAAACAATTGCAGGACTAGGTGGAAAGTAAGATGGAAGAAAGAATATGATCGGAGGTACAGTAAAAGGAATGAAAATGGTTGCAGCTAGGGTCCGAAGAACCTTAAGTAACGCCTACAGTGCATTGTGAGAAGTGCACAGACTGCTCTATCCCCATACGCGGTGTACTGCGTGGAGAGCAAATACTTCAGAAGACAACAGCACCATACTCAGCACTTAGAAATGAAGTGGCTGCTTTTTCCCTGAGGCAGCATTTTGTTCGCATTGAAGATGGAAACGTGATCCTATGTAACACTCCTTGAAACGATTCTAACTAAAGAAATCCTTCCAATCTGGCGCAATATTATTTATTTGGACGTTATGGTGTTCATTTGTTTTGTGGTTTTCACGCTCATTCTGTCCATATAGGCAGCACTGGTACAGCTATGCTCTTAAGTGATGCGACATGATTGCATAGGATTTCGTTCAAAATTCAAGAAGTGGCAACTAACATGCTCCCTATTTATCTATTATTTCAATCTATTATTTTGATGCATTTGGCAAGAAAAAATTCATCCTCAAACCTCAGTTCAAATGTTAAAATAAAAAAAACAAAAAAATGTTTCATAAATTAATATCGCTTCCAATGCAACCATAAGATTTGAAGTAGTCCAATTTGACTGGTTTTACACCTCGACGCTGAAAAAAATTTCAATATTTAAATACAAAAGTAGAATGCATCCACCGATATCAACGGGTGAGCTGAGAGTGTGACGCAACCATTAGAGTGGTGGCGCAACATAAACCACCCGAGACATGGGTCTACAATGAGTAGCGGCAATTAAATTATCTTGAAACCATTTATTTTATATTTGTTAGAGGAATATTTGGATTTTCATAAAAAAAAATTATTTAAGTTATATTTCTTAACCACTTGAAAAAATATGGCTTACTAGCAAATATTCGCCTATGCAATTATCCTTTTGTTAAAGCCATGATTTTGTTCCTAGGCCTAGTTGTGTTAGATTTCTTTACTTGCTATAAATACATTACACTTAGCATTAACATCTCCTTATTAACAATTTCTGGTCAGAAAGCATGTGAAGTTATCTACAGATTCTTGCACTTCAAATTACCTTATGAATGAATAAATTATACACCAAAAGCGAGCAGAAAGGCTTTCAAGAAAATAATATTTTAAGCCAGTTAAAACTCGTGTTTCATAAGCCTTAATATTAATACTAATAGATATTTCGATTAATAGCCATCTTCTCTACTTAAAAATCATCATCATTTAGTCTTCAAAGGACAGGTAATCTCTACAAATAAACTCTTTAGTAACAGAGATTACATCTCAGAAGACTTAGATAATTTTTTTAGGCCTATAAATCATTTTGCAACTTACAGGCAGCTTGAAC
Organism: Macrobrachium rosenbergii; assembly: GCF_040412425.1. Lineage (NCBI taxonomy): Eukaryota > Metazoa > Arthropoda > Malacostraca > Decapoda > Palaemonidae > Macrobrachium > Macrobrachium rosenbergii. The sequence continues at coordinate 21,240,355 of NC_089779.1, forward strand.
ACAGACTAAAATTCAACATTCAAAGAAAACTTGTTGCAATTCATATTCCCAATTTGAAAATGTCGTTATGACTGTGGCTTATTAGGTCTACTGTTATAATGCTGCAGCGGTATTTATAGTTGTGTTGACCAGCCTGAGGAGCATGTTAAGCGCGCTGTCACTGACGGCACCGCAAACCTTATCACACCGTGCTTTGAGCTAAGCAATGAAAACAAAAATCAGTTCTAATCACACAAGTTACGAATTATACCAGTGCATAAAAGGGGTCGTATTTACATAACCATAGGGAAAATAGTGCTAGCTGTGAATTCGCAAACTTGTAGACATGTATGACATTGAAAATGAAAAAAAAAAAAAAAGTTTAACACTGCTTGGCAAAATTACGTTGAGTCTGAGATTCTGGACGATACAAAAAGAATCATGTCGCATCAGATTTGAGCACAGCTGTACAACCCACATCACCGCGTTGAACTAAATTTAATTAACGAGATTAACTTGTCATACATGAAAAGAGCAATTAATGATGTTTCCCGGTAATTTATGCACCTAAAGTGCAATGAGTTTTCGCCGCTTTTGCTCCCAAATGTGGTGGTGGCACGATATTAATACATATGAAACAAAATATTTGGTCAGATCAAAGAGCTATTACACATTTGCACGGCAAAGTAATTTAATCGCAAATACTTGTAATCAACAGTTCATCAATGGTTCAGGTTTTGCTTTATATATCAAACTATAAAGCAAAGTATCATAAAACTCCATTAGCATTCGCCATATTTTTCAAGAATAAATGCACAAGATAAATAACGCCAGACTTATTCTGCAGGCATTATTAATTTCTATTGAGATATAACCTTCTTGGTGGGGAACTTCTGTTGTCGCCCTCAGTGATCACACCTCTTGGTGCACTGCAGGATACTTGTATAGCAGAGCAGCGTTCGCCTTTTGATGCAGAGCCGCGCTGACAGAGCGCAGGGATCGAAAGTACCCCATTCTCTCAGCTGGAAATCTACCAAACTGTCATTCTGGTAGTTACTGGCGCTGATTCTTCTAAGTTTCAAACCCCAGTAGCGCATTAAAGAATTTAGCACCAATGTCAAAGTTGTCCTGGATTGTATTGGTGCGTATGGACTTTTCATTTAATAATAATTATACTTCAACATTATTTCAGTATATATATATATTACACACACACACACACACATATATATATATATATATATATATATATATATATATATATATATATATATATATATATTATATATATATATGTGTGTGTGTGTGTATATATTAAATATATACATGTATATATAATATATATATATATATATATATATATATATATATATATATATATATATAGAAATCATCAACACACAATCACGTGTGGAACAGAAATAAATCTCTCAGGTGGAAAGCAAGGGCGTTATCCACTGGGCCATACAAGTCTTGTATGGCCCAGTGGATAACGCCCTTGCTTTCCACCTGAGAGACCTGGGTTCGATCCCGACGTGAGTCAGAAATTTATATATATATATATATATATATATATATATATATATATTTACGAATTTACCTGGGGTTATATGATTTCTAGAGTTTTTTACAGGCCGGCAACGGAAACTTTATTTATTTGGCCTTGGAGTTCTGACTTACGTAAAGGAAAATCGTAAAAAAAACAAAGAACAATGGGGATGATTCAGTGAGCTTAGGGCTCTACTTCATGAGGCAATGTTACATAAACACTTTGGTTAAATTAAGAAATTATATTTACAGAAAAGAATCAAAAGGAAAATGGTTAAATGAATTATTAGGAGGCTTGCAACTCCTGAAGATCTTTCTACTGAAGTCTTGAATGATGGCAAGGCACAGTCCAAGATGAGTCCACAGCAACGGCCCTCTGCAATAGAGAGTTACACATTACACGCCAGTAAAGGAAACTATAACGCCTACAAGGACTCAAGGCTCCACTGATGGTGCCAAGGACTCAAAGAATGAATGAACACTTTACACTTGAACACAGAACATTGACAATGGCACTGGATAAAATGGCACAAGGATAGAGGTAGAATACTGGCACCCAGTAACACTTCTAAAGGACAAACTGTCATGACTGAAAAGTCTTTCCTTGCACTTTACCTTAGGGGAAGTGGGTCTCTGGCGCAGAGTGACGGCAGGTGTTCACACACATGACATTGTACTCAGGTTCCTGGGTAGGTCCTTTCGAGGATGAGTGTAGTACTGGGTTCACGTTAGGGGTCTGGTGTGGACATCTGGGTGGAAGGGTGGAGGGTGACCTCTCAGCGTCTTGTATCACTCACCTGCATGTATGGCTAACTGCAAAAATGTCTCTGTCCAAGGCCCTTTTTAAGGCCTCTGTCGAGAGTAGGGGCCCTGATGTCGGGCCCGTGTGGTGATCGTGCCCAAGATGTGTCATCTTCCAGGTGTCTTGACCATCTGCTTGCATCTCCCCAGGTGTCCTGTAGAAAGACAATCCAGCCAACTCAATCTGCCTTTAGAAAGGTTGTTTTAAGCAGCTTAGTTGGGCTAAGCTGCTTAAAGGAGTGGCACCCAGCCTCTCATCTTTGCCTCTTTCGACTGTGCCATCTAACTGTCTGTTTAAGGTAAAGAAAAGGGACAGATCGAACTGTTGATAACTTTAATTGCTTTGATATCTAGGTCCACTAGGATCGGCAATGCAGCGACGATTCTACTCTCAATAGCTAAGAGCAAATTTAGGTCGGCTGTGCAGCAACTTTTGTAATTATAATATATATATATATATATATATATATATATATATATATATATATATATATATATATATATATATATATTATATATATACTGTATATATATATATATATATATATATATATATATATATATATATATATATATATATAAATGAGGAAGAGGACATAAAGACTTACTACAAAGGGTCAATTTATTCCCGACACTTCGTACTTTCTTCATTACATTTTCGAGGGCTGTACAAAATAAATAACATAAATTACAAAAAGGCTATAAATTTAAGTTCAGAAATTAAGGTCGCACAATGATTGCAAATTAAACAAAATTAGAAGGAACAGCAAAAAGGACAACTTTAAAAACAAAACAAAATCTCTCTAAAAAAAAAATATACAATACAAAAGGTAAGCAGATCTGGACCAACCTTTTCAGTGGCATGGTTACGAATGAGGAGAAAACGAAAGACTGAGAGAGGTGCAGTGTGCAGCAAAACTCGTGCGACTTTTTTTATTTGTGTTCTGGACCAGCGTTGTTCTCGAGTTGCCACTTAGTATTAAATCTTATATTTTACTTTGTAAACATGTGTATGTATGAAGAAAAGCTGGTCACTTGTAATGTAGAAGCTTATCACTGAAATGTATTGGACCGTAAATATATATATATATATATATATATATATATATATATATATATATATATATATATATATATATATATATATATATATGTATATTTCAAGCTACACTAATATTTCAGAAAGAAAGCTAACTACGTTACTGTAGCATGAATCCCTCGGCTCACCGTGACTCCTGTGAGTCGTGGAACCGTCAGTCTGGATTCAGTGAAACTGAAAGAGGACGTCGTGATGGAGTGAAAAAGAAAAGTTAAGCAGAGCATAGTCTAATGATAAAATTTGATGCATTTGGGATATAAGGGCACAAACGATCAATTTAAAGAAAAGATTTTATTGCAAGATTCAGACCTGATCATGCCCAGGATAATATTAAGCTGTTTCTTCTGTCCCCATAGACAGAAAGAGGCTCAGTCTTTGTTGGTGTGTTTTCCAACAGCCGACTGTTGTTGGCTCTACCTCTGAAATGGTAAAAGCACCAAAAGAAGCTAGTGATCAGCATTTGCCCATCCAGGTTCCAGAGGGGCATTCGAACAGCACTCACTGGTCCAGCCTCCATAGAGGTTGCTTCACCAATGACTGTTTTGTACTTACATTTTCAATAGTGGTTGTATCAGGTGACATTTTCAGTCTTGGGGTATTATTGTTGGGTACTTGTTTTGTCAGCAACACTGTACTTACTTTTGACAGACCTATCACTTACAGATTTGTTCATCTCTGGCAACGGTCTTTTACGGTATTCTAATGTTCCTACATGGGTTGTTAAGTCCAGTATTTTATAATTATTTGAGTTTTGCAATTTGAGTTTTGCAAATCTAGTATAAAAATCTATGCCTGGTCTTGTATACTTACGTCAGACTTTCTCCTAAGTTTCCTTTTCTGTTACTCTTATTGCCTGAAATTCCTTCTCTAACTGGTAAATGTAACATTGGTTTGAAGAGGATGAGTGACTCTCACTGCAATGCACACATCTTGGTTCACTGTTGCACATTCCATGGTCTTCTTCTCCACAATATATGCATATTGCTGGTTTGCCTTGTGATTGAGCCACATGCTATTAGCATATTCCTAAAATTTTGGCAGTGGAAGCACCTCCTGGATCATGGGATATATTGGTTTGTTTTGAATCTATGCCAAGCTTCCTTGATATACTGATAGTCTCTGAGTGTTCAGTGCCAGGATGAGAGTAGTTTGAGGTATTACAGCATCACTCACTCTCTTTCTCTTTCTTCCAACCTTCATTACACCTTTATTTTCACATTGTTTTTGACGTTTCTCCTCAGAATAATTCATTGACTGAGGAGTATAAATGAAAACCTTAGTAAAGTTCATGCTGGAATTTGGTGCACACTCAACTGTAACTCCACCCCAAGATGACAAAGTGAGTAACTTTGAATTGTCTTCAGGTGATCCTACTTCAACCTGCGATTTGTTTCCATTCTGGGGAGAAATTTTTGGTGGTCTACCAACTTACTTGATTATGCATCTATTAACTCCAAATATATCCACATCACTATCATTCAAGCTTAGATTCAGGTATTTACTATAAGACTCGGGAACAAAGACCTCATATTTTCATTTCTATTAAATCGTCTGGTCCTAATGTTTTAATAGTAGAACCAGACAGGAGAGAGGGAGATGTTGTTACACATTTGTTTATATCCCTCTTAATTTTAAAGACATCCACATCACTGTCATTCAATTTTAGGTTTAGGGATTTATTATAAGAACTGAGTACAAAAATCACAGGGATTATTTCATACTTATTTTTATTTTTCATGTAACTGTACGGCTAATTTATACTACGAGAACCAGACAGGACAGATGAAGAAGTTGCCACGAATTTGTCCTTATCCAGCCTCGGACCGTTGCCAGTGTCTGCATGCCTAAAGGCCCAAGAGTAATTACATTTAGCAAGGGATCATTCCACGAAATATTAAACGAGTAAAAAATTGCTCCGAAGTTTCTTCGGCGCAATCAAGTTTTATGTACAGATGTACAGTATATAATGCTGTATGAAACTTTCAGCCTCGTCCTATGAAACTCTCAGCCGCGGCCCATGAAATTTTCAGCCACGGCCCGTTGGTGGCCTGTGTTGTTGGGACCGATAGCGGTGCTAGACGCACGATAATGGTTAACTTAACCTTAAATAAAATAAACTACTGAGACTAGAGGGTTGCAATTTGGTATGTTTGATGATTGGAGGGTGGATGATCAACATAATCAACATACCAATTTACAGTCCTCTAGCCTCAGCAATTTTTAAGATCTGAGGGCGGACAGACAAATAGCCATCTCAATATTTTTCTTTTACAGAAAACTAAAAAGGATAGACTTTTCATGGATGATCATTTCTACACTAATGACGCCAGTAGGAATTGACTCCCAAATGTCCACCCCTACTCTACTCTGGAGGGATGGCACTAACACAAATAGAGAGACGCAAGTCTGGGCATAACTCACTTGTTGGAACCAATAATATTACATTAATTATGTTGTCGGGCAAACCAAGTAGAATGCCAGGAAGCCTAACCCAAACATCAACCCACCCCTGGAATCCTTGGGCTGACCATTGAGGTAATTCTGCCGCCAGGTATCAATATAACAATTCATATTACTGCCCATCAGGCCTAACATTATCAGCTGGTAGACATTCCCATTACAGTTCCTACCAATAGCTTAAAAAAATATACGTCAGTCCCAGCCACGTTACCTTTTCCCATTTGTGAAGACAGAAAATGTAGCGAAAGTGGAAAATCCCAGCTCTTTAACTGAAAAAAGAGAAAATCATGGCTAAAATCTTGGGCTCGAACACGGAATTCCAAGTTTTCAAGAGCCCCCCTCACTGTAGCTATGAGGTCCTACACGGAGGTGGTTGTAAAAATAAGTATACCAAAAGCTCCGGACGTCATTATCAAAATCATTGACATTCATGGGGTTAGATCTGAAATTAACGAGTTGCCTCAATTCTCTCTTATCTTGCCTAAATTCCCTTCCAGTTCACGTTTTATGCTACACCTTTGCTCCTTAATATCCTGGCCTTCCTACTTTCCACATCTCCATGATCTCGGCCTTTGATATCCTAGTCGGCCTCTGAACCTTCAGCAGTTCCCTCATTTGTAATATGACCTTCCTAACACACTGCAGCTGCAGACCTCAACACTTTGTAATCACACCTCTTTTCAGTCGTCTCCGATTTTTTAAGGGCCGGTCTCCGCTGCGTGAAATTATAAACGTAGATTGAAAAATACAAAAAAAAAAAATTACACTACATACCGTACATACAGACACATATGTATGTATACATGTAACTACAGGTCTGAAATTGTGCGTTTGAAAATGCCACCTGTTATACACATTCTGAATAGAATGACGAAACGCTTCATGATTGCGGTCTAGATCTTAGCAAATAAGAATGGCTGTCTGGAAGCCAATGTCAGATAACTAGCTATGTCTGTTGTCTCTGCAATAAGCTGAATGCAAATATCAGCTTGTTCGCACTTACAAGGAGATGTCTGTGACTGTGCAAAAAGATATTAGCTTCACACCTGGGAAGACTATGCATGCATGCTCAGCATGAGAGTGTTAAATCACAGCCGATTATCATCATCATCTTGAACTTACATTACATGCAATGGATACGCATCCCGCTCTCTTACTGGGCATCACGCTGTGTCCTTGATGCAAGATCTTGCTCCAGATACACTGCTTTACAAATGTTTGAAATTTTTGCTAATAATAGTTTGCGGAATTTTGACGAGATATTTTATATGCTTTTATTATCTTGAATTCTGAAATCTAAAAACATTTTTCTTCTTGGCTTCAGGGACATCGTAGTAGTGGAATTGACAGATTTTCTTTTATTATAAGAAATCTTTCCCTTTTATTTCTTTTTCCTTTTCATTATTATCACTATTATAACATATACAGGCATACATATATGCAAACACAGACATTCATGGAAAGTATGCACGGTGACTGGTACTTGGAAAGAAAGAAAACGGACAATTCTTTCCCTGGTAATATAAATATGGATTAAAAGGGTTCAAATGAAGATGAAATAAAAGGCCGTCATGGTAAAAACTTGAGCTAAATGAAAAATGAGCCAGAGTATTTTCAGGTCGTTTCTTTGTATGCAGAAAACGAAGAACGATAGGTTGATAAACAAGGTATATATACAGTATACACACACACACACACACACACACACACATATATATATATATATATATATATATATATATATATATATATATATATATATATATATATATATATATATATACAGTATATGTATGTATATACACATATATATATATATATATATATATATATATATATATATATATATATATTATATATATATAATATATACACACACATATATATATATACATATATAATGTGGAAGTGATCCCATGGAGGTGTTTTTGTATAATCTGGCTATCTCAGCAGAAAGTCAGCGGAATTCGACAGCGGAATTCGAAGAATTCCTTGGAAGCTTCAATCTGTAAATTCAGTGAAGACAGCAGGGCTTTTGCTAAAAGTGCGTCAATTCTTTTTCTCCTTAGCTCCGATATATTAAGTTCTTTATCGCGCAACACCACCAAGAGAATGTTGGTGCCGAGGGATCGAAATGAAGGGACTCAGCTGGAAGCTTCAATAAACTTCAAAGTCATTTTCAAGATGTTTTGCTCTTTTCTACTTCATTGGAAATTCAACCGTCGGAGAGAGAGAGAGAGTGAGAGAGAGAAAGAGGGAGAGAGAAAGACATGATGCTGGCTGGGAACCAGTGGACAGCAAGAGGAGGCCAAGGAATGTCAATGTGAAAAATAAGGTAAGGAAAGAAAACAGATTTGAAAAAAATGATTAAAATATATTAAGAGAGAAAAAGGAAGATCTTAGTGAAGGAAATAAGGATGGCAGTAAAATCCAAAAAAAAAAAAAAAAAAAAAAAAAAAAAAAAAAAACAGTAAATCAGCCAGCATGCGGTGGGCGTACAGCGAATGGCGGAAAGGACGAGAACTCCTTATGAAATTTAATTTAGGAGCTAAAAGGACATGTAGGAATGGAATGAGTTTCTGTGCCAAAAGTATACGAATGTGAAAGCTTTCTGCATATGAGGTTCATCCACGACTGAGCAGTTAATATTATTTTTCACTATGTAACCTCCCACCGCCTCCGTAAAAGGTAAAGGCCTAATATTGAAAAAAAAATTGCGTGTGTAGGCGAGAAACATTCATACACATGCAAATAAACATTTCTTTGACTTCCAAAAGCGACAGCATTGTGACAACGTTAATTAATTTTTCAAGAAACGAGGCCATGACAAAATCATACATCCTGAGCAGACCATTTATATTCTGGCATCTTTCCATCCTGCAACCTACGAATAAAACATGAACTCAGATGAAGACGTCGGTCGGTGTGATGCAATGCGATGCAAACCTGACAGCGAGAGAATATTTGGAGTTCATCGTACTTTCAGTAGTTACAAAATTGTTTTCCGTTGGTATTTTATGAATTAATACTGTAAATTTATAACTGCCACATGAACACATAAATTATTCAGCATATATGTATATATGTATGTATGTATTCGTAAAGCCCTCTCAAGAGGTCGTAAAAGCCACTTCGTAGGTGAGGTCAAAATTCATGAGACTATTATAAGTAACCACCCCGGGTGGCAACCGTTAAACCTGGCAATCTGCTTCACCCAGTCATTCTCCCAAAACCGTACCTGAATACCGCTGTACTCATGGCCGAAAGTGACATTTCATTTTTTTTTATCGTTAATTTTTCTCCTAACTTTGTAAATGAATGGTTGGGCCTTGGATTATTTTTGTGACAAAATCAAAGATCAAGTAAACAGATTCGTTTTAATTAGTCTACATCTTACGGATCTGTACACATGAATTCGACATATGAAGGACTTTGTTCTTCACAGTCACATGCTATTACAATAGCTACATTGCAATACAAGTAAAAAAGATGAGTATTAGCTGTCCCAAAGGTACTACTACGACAGAGGAAAAGAGAAAGAGACGACGCAATCATATCCTCATCAGAGGAAACAAAGGACTTCCAAGATGACGATGTGTTTATCTTTATGACGAATTCCTTCTTCTTTTATCTCCCTCGAGTACACGATTGGTCTGTGCCTTCACACAAAGAACTCTGGTCATCTCCTGTCCTTAATAGCTTTCCCAAACGGCCAGGCTTTTCTCTATTGTCTTTCCCCATTCCAATAATTATATGTTAATGGCTGCACGTGTGTGTGTGTGTGTGTGTGTGTGTGTGTGTGTGAGAGAGAGAGAGAGAGAGAGAGAGAGAGAGAGAGAGAGAGAGAGAGCTATTTGTGTAGGTGAGAGACAGACAGACAGACAAGAGAAAGAAAGTGATAGAAGTCAGTTATGGAATATAAGAAGACACCATATATGGGTAACAATGAGCTCTTTTTATAAGTATACTACTGCTTGCTAAAAAGACATTGTTTCCTAGAGGTATTGTGAACTATATTTTCATTGTTTGGCTGGGTTGTTTAGATTATACAAATTTATGCCAAAACGGGCCTTTGCTAAAATAGGAAAGAAGTGCAAATGTTGATATATGCATGAAATTCGGCACAACAGTTCTCTTGGCCTTTCTCATAATCAGTCTCCTGCCACACAAAATTTTGCCATTTTCCAAGATGGCCGACAGGTTTTCAAAATGGCTTCCTGTGGATATATAAGTATTGACATTAACTGCTTAATTACAATGGAATTCCTCAGTCCCTCTCAGTTTATGTTAAAATATTGAAAGCAAGCATTTAAGTACTGAGAAAAGTGATTTGTCAAGATGGTTGTCTCTATATTCAAATGGCAGCCAGAAATCCAAATATTTGTACTCAAGTTCATTTAGGAAGTAAGAGGTCAGGTAATACATTTTCATCCTCATTTAAATATGGGTAATTAGCTCAATGAAACAGGGCAATAGTGTAATGTCAGTGCACTACCAGGGTACACTGGCTGACTTTATAGCTGTGAGACTCAGCATGGGGTTCAGTGCAAGCTAATGGTAGACATACGTCATTAGTTTCTCAAATTCTGTTTAGCTAGCCCCAGTTCAAACTTGAACAGCTGCACCCGAACTGCCAGGATGTGCCAGTGTGGAAGAGACGATCCAAAGAAGATAGGGCTACAGTCTTCTAGAAGGTGTACAGATCACATGGGAATTAAATAGCATTGGGTGAGTGATCAGGCTAGGGGTAGAATTATAACATATTTGAGCCTAGATATATCCTATACCTGAAAGTGCATAAATATTACATGAATGGTAAAAGGATAAACCTTCAGCAATGGCAGCACAATCTAGGAAATCAAAGTCTTTCTTAAAGGGATATAGTAAGACTAACTGGAATCTTCGTTGCTCGTGCCAAGAGGACATACTTGAAAAACTAGTTGATTTATCCAGTGCTGGCTATGTTACCCTCGCTACAAAAATTCCTAAGTTTTGCAAATTAAATAAAGTGCTTATGACATTTGATCCCAAAAGGCTTGACGAAGATGATATAATTCAGCAGACCTTTGAAAAGAACAAAGCTACATATCATGAATTAAGTACGCTCAAATTCAAAACCACAAAACTGGAAAGAAAGAGGAAGTCACTGTGTTGCGCAAGACAGAAGAAGAGGATGATGCCTCATGTGCAAAATTCACATGTAGTACCCAAAATGTGTGTGAAGAAGATGTAGCGGGATCTAAAACTGAGAAAGAAGGAATCTGCTTTACCTGTAACAAACCAGCACCAATCAAAGATATACGATTGGCCATGACATTGTCTTAACATGAAAAGATATTGTTTCCCAGAACCATTTATATCAACCATCTTGTCTGGCAGGCTTGTACAACAGGGAAAAAGCCTGGTAGGATTCCCAGAAAATTGATGATTATACTCAGTACAGACAAGAGCATATGCCCATGCTTTTGCTGAGCTTGAGATGTACATACATGAGAAGCAATTGACTATGGATAGGCACTGCTATTTCATGATGATAGAGCTTTATGATCTGTACAAACAAAAACTCGAATAGCTAAATGTTGATGTTTCCTTTGCACACTGAACATGGTAGAAAGAACAGATACTTGCAAGTATCCCAGAACTGGAGGACTTCAAAAAGGGAAGAGAGATTTGGCTTGGGTACAAAGGGAAAGTGGGAAAAGCCCTAGCCATGCATGAAACCACAATGATGCACAAATTGTGGCCAAAGCAACCAAGATATTGAAGAAGCAGATGCTTGAACATGATACAGAATTTGATGGAAACTTAACAGCTACACTAAAAGAAAATCTGTGTCACCAGGTCTGCTAAAATGGTGGGGATATAAAAGCCCAACTTAAAAAATTATCATCATCCACTGATCTAGCTTTTGCATTTCAACTGTCAGAAGACTCCAGCATCCTCAACAGTTACCAGCTATTCCAAGTCAAGAGAACCTGTTTCCAATATACCTTGGTCTCCTGGTCTTTGCAAAGATAGGGTTCTGGAACTAACAAAAGAGTTAGAAGAAGCAGTTGTAGCAAGGGCTGTGGAGGAAGTAGTTTGTTCCTCTGCACTAAGAAAAGGCTCTTTAAAACTTGTGCTGTTGAGAATTTGGACCATAATCCAAGTCTCACAACAGCAGAAACATCGTTCCTTGGGATTGGCATGCCTTTGTTCAACTTCCAAGTAATGATAACAAGGGTGAGATCAGAAACTTGGCCCAAATAATCCAAAGTGGAGCAAGGTAAAAAAAGTACTTTCTCTTCCTGAATATTACACAAATATATCCCCTCTCTTCATCCAGTGGAAGTGCATGACACGAACAAGTCGTACTATCTAAACGCATTTCTCTGGAGTATGAATGGCTTAGAGAAGTCAATCTGTTGGAAAGAGTGAACATGTTCTTTCCATATTTTGCGCAGTACATCAAGTAAGCCTGTCATCAATGTTGCCTCTTTTTCAAGAGTCAGCTCATTCAGTTGCAATGGTCAAACATGCTATGAATATTGTAAGAGCAACCACACAGTTTCTCAACCCTGGCCAACCTCCAGTTCTAGAAGCTGATCAGCTGCTACTTGCAACTGGCAAGCAAATCCATTCGGAATGGCCTTTGCAGTATGGTGATATGGTTATCATGTTTGGAAGGCTGCATTTAGAAATGGCATCGTTTAAAATCTTTGGTGATCTCTTCGAAGACAGTGGTTTTACTGGTGCTTTTGCAGAAGCAGAAATAGCTTCCTGGAACAGCAGAGTCATTTATCTCTACTTCACATGTGGAACAGACACGTCTATCCCATTAGATGCCAGCTACAGTTTATATCAGCTGCACAAAGCCACCAATGAGACAAATATCCAGGAAGCAAAAGAAGAAAGTGAGCTAAGTTTTGAAAGCTGGATCAAAAAATGACAGTCAGAGTGTCTACAATTTTACTGTTGTAATCTTGTGCTTCAGCTAGAACTTTTAGTTTTCATTTTTATCAGGTCATGCTGGGAGTCAAATTTCAATTTATATAAAGATGTGCTGTCCTTGCCCATGAGCATTGTGCCATGTGGCTTTCAATTCATTTGAGAGACATGGAGGCTCTCCAAAATGACACATTTCTTGAATTCACACAGGGAAATTTCACTGTTCAATAAACCATTTGGTCTTTTTCCTCAATGGCTCATGTGAAAGAAGATGGTGGAGCCATTGGGCTATTTGAGGATTCAGATGTTCTCAGAAGGTGAACAGTGGCTGGTCCTGAAGTAAGACACCTGATTGATGAATTTGAGATTAGAAGTGATATCGATCAAATATCTGAGGAAAAGCATCATGATGAAATGGTTGAGAATTTAAGAAAAGTAATAAAAGAAATAGGCAACCTTTCTGAGGAAGATCAGTTGGATCTGATTGTGTTAGAGAGTTATGAAATTATTGATAGCAAAATTAGTGAATCCTTGAGATCTATGAAGAGCCTTGGAGAGGCACAATTCTCAAACTGTATCGAGAAACTCAAGATACCAAGCAGATTCTCTGTGGGCCAGTGCCCAAGAACAATTTTTTCCATTCATTTACAAGATGCCGGCTTCAGAGTCCAAGTGCAAACAGTTTGGTGAACTATAAATGAAGGCTGCAATCTATTCCAATGTCTCTTCATCTCATGCCAGAACAAGCAATATAACTTGTATGAATTCTTTCAACATGAAAATAAAAATTCCCCACCATCGCTGGCACAAAATGGGTATATATATGCATCAGGGACCAAATCACAGCTGCTGCCTCTACTACTGTAGAACAGCAGGCTTCAGACATCCATGGTAAAGAAACTGCCGCTGATGTTATCATAATGAATGGTGCAGCACTTGTAAATGCTCTGAGACCAAACAAAGGGGTCTATATTTGAGTCTTATGCAAATGATGAATTCCTGCCCAGGATTCAGAAGCATGCACAGATATACTAATAAGCACACACTGCATTTGATGTATATAAGACAGACAGTATGAAAACGTAAACAAGACAAAAAAGAGGCACAGGAGTTTGCTGCAGATTGATCAGCACTGGTAATAGGGCAAGCTTCCTCAGGAATGATCAGAACAAAACTGAATCATATGGATATTTGGCAGACATAATCGTTTCACCTCAAGCGGATGATACAACATGCATTATTGTCACCAGAGGGAATGCTGCACTTTGTAGCAAAGCTGAACAGGGCACTGCTGACCTACAAGGGTGCACTCATGAAAAATCAGATACTAGAGTCTTTTTGCTTGACGTATATGCTGCAAAGCATGAAAACATCTCAAGAGTAATTATCTGCAGTTCAAAATCTGATGTTATTTATCATAGCAGTTTCTAGTATGAAAAAAAATTGGTTAAATCTGGAAGAGGAAAAGAGATGAGGTGATACCTATTTATGAAGCTGCCACAGCCATGGGACCAAACACCTCAGTCCTTCGCTTTTTTCATGCATTTAGTAAGTGTGGCAATGTCTGTCTTTCATGGAAAGGGGAAGAAGTCTATGGCAAGCATGGGCTGTGTTCCAGCATGTCACACCCACTGTCACCAAACTAAGTTTAACAACAAAACCTATAGGAGATGAAGACTTGAAAATCATTGAAGAGTTTGTTGTGCTGCTGTACAACAGAAGCAGCTCAGATAAAGATGTAAATGAGGCCAGACTTGACCTCTTTACAAGGAAGCAAAGATTTTATGATTGTACTCCCCTTACAAGGGCTGCTCTTAGAGAGCATTGCAAGAGCTGCCTTTCAAGCAGGACATATTTGGAGCCAGTCTTTAGTAAGCCATCAACTAACGACTTGTCCAAGACAAGGGCCTGGCTGCCATATTGGACGGATTTGCCAGCAGTAACAGAATCTTGACTAGAATTGAATAAGTGTGTATGCAAGAAGGAATGCCATGGCAGGTGCAAATCCTTCAGCTCTGGACGAAGCTGAATAGCTCTCTGCAGCTGCACTTGCTAAAACTGGTGGCCATATTTGAAAGGTGGATTCAGTTGATCACTTAATGACAGTAAGAATAACTAAATATAATTCACAATCATTATAAGGACAGTATGCAATTTTTGAAGGCTTGGAATAGAAATATTTAAAATATAGAACAAATTTGCCCAATTTTGGAGGTTTCTGCCATCTTTGAAATAGCCATATACTGAGGTGGCCAGGGGTTCATTTTCATTTATGGGGATAACAAGAGTTCTCGTGCCAGATCTGTTGCTTGTGTCATCATTTGCACCATCCTGGTCTACTAAAGGTTAAGTGTTGACCCATTGAGATGACTTTTCATTGGTTTTTGTGTATTTTGGGATTATTCTTTCTTCTCCATCCACACATCAAATTTGGCCATGTCTTCCATGACAATACAATACCAGGGTGCTATTGAAATACAGTGGTTCATGTGACAATAGAAGCTAGAAAAAACCACAAAAGTCTTCCCTCAATCAGCAAGTTAAACCAGTTTGAGCAGCATAATCTTCCACTTTAGACAATATTAGCAGATGCTTGCTATTGCTCACATTTGCTAGTTCCCATATCTGTATCAGACCCATACCCATATCCGTACCATACCCATAACCATATCTATACCATACCCATACCCATACCCATACCTATACCCATATCCATACCCTTATCCATTCTATACCCATACCCAAGCCCATATCCATACCATACCCATACCTATACCCATACCTGTACCATACTCATACTGATACCCATACCTTCCCCCACCCCAATACCCATACCCATATCTGTACCATACCCATAACCATATCTGTACCATACCCATATTCGTACCAATAATCATACCCATATTCTTACCATACCCATACCTATACCCATACCCATATCCATTCCATACCCATACCATACCATTCCCATACCCATGCCCATACCAATACCCATATGCATACCACACCCATACCCATATGCATACCACACCCATATCCATATGCATACCATACCCATACCCATATCTGTACCATACCCATACCATACTCATACTCATACCCACAGCTAAATTAACCCTATAGTCAGCAAAAGCCTACAGGCAGCACCAGCCCCATTTACCTTCCAGTAATATACAACCAACTGACCATATCTTGGTATAGGCTAGGTGCAGGAGCAGCTTTTGATGGATTTTGAACCAATGCTGATGCCACTGGTGGTTCCAGACGATCACCAGTAGTGCCTGCTGTTGTTCTAGAATTACCCTCGAGTCCATTTCGAAACGAAAATAACAAAGCTAGCCAAAATTCCTTTATTATATACCGTTGGGTCACTTAATGTTGAAAATTTCTGGACAGTTATCAAAATATTATTCTTGAAAGACGTCTTCACAACTCCAGGATCCTTTGAAGCTGTCTTTAGCTTCTAAAGCATTCCTGGAGAAATGCCCATTGGATTATAACATCTTAAATTCTTAAAAACTCCAAGATCCTGTGAAGCCATCTTCAGATCCTAAGAAGAATCCTGTCGGATCCGCTTCCCTTCGGGGAAGAAATCCAGAATCTGTCTTCGGAATCATTTCTTCCACCTCCTGGAGAAACGCCCATTGGATTAGAACGTCTTCTTAAATCTTAGACTCCAGTTGTATACCAGGAGTAGCATTTACTGTGATTCTCATAATGCAGGTGGTTCACAGTTACCACGTGAGGTTATTCAAATGCTTCATAATAAATTCTAAAGGTCAAGCAAGTTATATTTTGATTTGAAAAACCTGTGCATTACTTTTATAAAAGAAATGATGTCGTTACATATCTATAAATATTTTGTTAACAGTACTCAATATCAACACATTTTTTCATCATAAAACATGGCAAAGGGAAGCGGGAAGGGGGAGGGAAGGGAAGGGGGAGGAGGAGGAAGGGGAGGGGATGTGGAATGGAAGGAGATGGGAGGGGAGGAAAAAGGGGGAGGGGAGGGGAAGGGGGAGGGGATGGATGGGGAAAGGGAAAGGGACGAGAGGAGGAAGGAGGAGGGGAGGGAGAGAGGGGAATGGGAAAAGGGAAAGGAAAGGGGGAAGGGGGAGGTGAGGACACACACACACAACACACAGAGAGGCAGCCAAGGAAATTAATATAATAGATGATTAAAAAGATTATGCCCTGTTCACACACGGCAGTTGCATCCGCGCTGTTCCGTCCACGTGGATGCTAAGTCAATGGCAGGGCACAGGGGTGTACACACACAACTGCGCGGATTTGTTAACCGCCACAGCATATGTGTGGTGTGAGTTTCCACTAGCGACTGCGCGGCATCTGCTCGGTTCAAGATACACGTGTTTACATGTGGATTTAACCGCATCACACGTCAAAATGGAGGCTAGTTGCTTTGACACTGACAATTTCTTTGATGAAGTTGAAAAACGTCCAGCCATGTCGGACATGAGATCAGATGATTATGACAAAATAGTAAAGAAAAAGTGTTCGGAGGAACTACTTGTAATTATCTGAAATTCTGATAAAAACTAAGGAAAAAATTATAGTTAAGTTATCTACACTTTTTATTGAATTTCTAAGTTTATACTCTTCACATTATATCAGGTTATCCTGCAGTTCAACTCTACCTTCATGGATCAAATGTACTGCAAATTGATCTCTTGCAGAGGTAGTGACATGCTTCCTCTAGGTATATTTCCTTCAGACAGGTTTATCAGTGGTGCTTGAAATATCATTTCTTTGTGCCACCTATAAGTATCTCGTGCCCTTACAAAATTTTGCAAAATGCTACATACTTGTGTAATGTTCTCAACAACAAGCATGTTAATATTGATAGGTTTGTATAATATAAGTCACTTATATTTATTATATATATATATATATATATATATATATATATATATATATATATAATATATATATATATACAACAGTGAGAACTAAGTGATGACCTGTCAGTGGCTCTTCATTGCAGTGCATTTGTGCTGGCATTGGAATTTGCTCAGTCGGATGCAGAGAGCTATTTGATAATGGTCCGAGCACATGGGAACAGCATGATAGAACGTTGAACCGATGCACCAGAAGTGCCCAGGTTCCAATGGGGTATGTTCGTGTGTGTGTGTGCGATCTCCCACAGTGTATTATTCGGGGGATAGACTCTTGCAAGGGGATTGCATTAAGAGATCTGTGTCTATTTGGCTGGTGGTGAATTGTGTTAAGTTCGCCACAATGAAGATATATTATTTATGGCCATAGAAAAGTAAGATCGCCTAGTGACTTTTATATTTTTTTCAGACTTTCGAGGGAAACCCCCGGTTGGGAGGCAGTGAAACTGACCAATATCTACATAGTGTATTTTCTCATTTGTGCATTTTTCTGTTATAAATATGTACATTCATTAACACCATTTCAGGTTTTAATATAATAATATGTTTCTTTCAACTGGAATTCGAATATTGTCCTGGGAGGACAAATATCTGGAAGTGGTGTTTTTACTCTTACACACGAAATGACATATATTGTGGTCTTTATGACCTTATTACTTTGTTTGATGACCAGGGTGTTATTCACTAGTATTGCTTGCATAGAATAATGACTATGCTTGTTTGTGAAACTGGATTTCTTCTAGTTATCTTTTCCATTGATAGGGGGTGTGAATCACTCCATTTCATGACCATAACTTTTGCTGAATCACTTTCATTAAATCTGCAAATAAAGTTTAGTTTTGTATATCAGTGTCTCATTTCAGTAGGCCTTTGTGTAAAGATAAAGTGAGAAAAGTTTGACAAAGGAGTAAGATGATTAATTCTGTTCTTAAAACAGATACTGCAATAAAAAATGGCCCTTAAGAACCCTGGGCCATTAACACACACACACACACACACACACATATATATATATATATATATATATATATATATATATATATATATATATGTATGTATATATATATAAATTCCCCCTTTTTCCTTGCTTTTACGGTTTCCTAAATCAACAGCAGTCAGAGTTTATACAAATATCGAGGTAAGTAACGAAATCATTCATTTAGTCTATAACTGGCTTATGATAAGCATTTCCCCAGGTTAAATAGTAAATATATATATATATATATATATATATATATATATATATATATATATATATATATATATATATATATATATGAATATATGAAGGCCCATAAAACACTATTTGAACGTTGCAACCATATATTTCGAACACTTCCTTCTACGCCCCTGTTCACTGGTAAAATATGGACAGATGAAATGTTACAAGAGTATATATACAAAGCGTATGTAGGTGTGGCATTAAGTCTCCGATGGTATGCAGGTGACCAATCCCAAGAAGAAAGGAAAATAAACAATTCCCTAGTGGTTTTTGGCATCATTAGCTCCTGTTTTGCGATTCGTCTGGTGGTCGTGTTTCCTGGAGCACCTGTTTCAAAAGAGGTTTAAGGATTAGCCAGGCGATTTCATCCGCTTTCCAATGTCCTCCTGACAAAATCATATTGTTGATTTGATTGACTCCAGCATCTTTCTTTTGTATGGACAGCTATTTTTGAAAACCAGCTCCGCCCCGCTCCAATTTATGGAATGGCCTCTATGCCTGAAATGAAGAAAAACCCCTGAACTCTCTGAGGCATACTGTACCAATATTTTGTGCTCTGTTAATCTTTGCGAGAGGGACCTGCCCGTCTCTCCCACGTAAATCTCATTACAATTGCTGCACGGTATCTTGTAAACTCAGGCTTCTTCCCATTTTTTATTCAAGTATACGTTAATGAGCGAGCTCCCGATGGATTTGGGATAATGGAAGATAAAAGGATTGTTAGACCTGAGTTGTTCTGTGGCTTTTTGGATGCTTTCGTCGTAAGGAAGCTTTATTTTGTTGTTAAAATCTATTTGTCTGTTGTGAGTGGGACCTTTGTAGTATATTTTATTCGCTTTGTTAATAGCCATCTCGATAATGTGTGGTGGGTAGAGCAGTTGCGTTAGGTGTTGGCGGATCGTGTTGAATTCTTTGTCTAGGTACCCATTTGAACATATTCTGAGCCCCCTGCGGAATAAGTTGCACCCTACCATGATCTTTACGGAGACATCGTGGCAGCTTAAGAAATGAATATAGGAAACAGCGAAAGTGGGTTTCCTATATACTGTGAAGGCATATCTGTTTTATTCTCTTATGATCAGTACATCTAGGAACGGCAATTTTCCTTCCTTTTCCCATTCTGTTTTGAATTTTCTGGTCGGAACTAGCGAATTTAGTCTATTAAAAAATGCATTAAAGTCTCCCCAGCTATTGTCCCAGAAAGTAAAAGTATCATCTACGTATCTAAGCCAGATCATATTGCGGGGTTTGATAGACGACAAAATTTCTGTTTCGAAATATTCCATGTACAAGTTTGCTAGAAGGGATGATAGGGGACTTCCCATGCTACAGCCAAATTTTTCTTTGTAAAAATTACCATTGAAAGAAAACACGTTATTAGTTACACAGAGGTTGATAAGTTTTAAAGTTTTATCTATGCCAAGAGGAAAATAGTCTTCATTTGGTTGTAACTTCCTCTCTAAAAAAGACAACACGTCGGCGATCGGGACTTTAGTAAATAATGACTCGACGTCTAGGCTGAGTAATTTGATGTTATTTGAGGGGATGTTTAAACTACTAAATTTTTGTATAAAATCCTCTGCATGTTTGACGTAGGAGGATGAGAAGGTTCCTAGAAAGGGTGATAACAGGTCTGCGAGCCATTTTGACAATTTACACATGAAAGAGCCCCTGCTAGATATTATGGGGCGTAAAGGAATCCCATCTTTATGAGTTTTTGGGAAGCCGTAGAAATAGGGGAGAGAGGGGTTGATTACCTTGAATGCCTCTAGTAGTTCTATGTCCTTTTATTGCCCCCTATGGCTCTGACTGATTTGTTAAATTGAGCAGCAATATTTGTTTTGGGATCTTTCGTTAATTTGTCTTGGGAACGGTCACCTGCATACCATCGGAGACTTAATGCCACACCTACATATGCTTTGTGTATATTCTCCTGTAACATTTCATCTGTCCATATTTTACCAGTGAACAGGGGCACAGAAGGAAGTGCTCGAAATATATGGTTGCAACGTTCAAATAGTGTTTTATGGGCCTTCTTATATTCATATTACACTGTGGTATTACATATATATATATATATATATATATATATATATATATATATGTACATATATATATATATATATATATATATATATATATATATATATATATATATGTATATATATATATATATATATATATATATATATATATATATATATATATATATATATATATATGTACATATATATATATGTACATATATATATATATATATATATATATATATATATATATATATATATATATATACATATATATATATATATATATATATATATATATATATATATGTACATATATATATATATATATATATATATATATATATATATATATATATATATATATATATATATATATATATGTACATATATATATATGTACATATATATATATATATATATATATATATATATATATATAATATATATATATATATATATATATATATATATATATATATATATATATATATGTACATATATATATATATATATATATATATATATATATATATATATATATATATTTACTCTAGAATATGAAAATAAAATGCAAATTATATCATATATGTTAAATCTGCAAAACAAAAACGTTCAGATACTTAAAAACACCATGCATGTCCGAAGTAATCAGAATTTCTCAGATGACTTCGTTCATAGAGATCTAAAAGATAGTGTGTGGATATCTCGGTGTAGTACTGTTTATCAGAACGGCAATATTTACTCGTCTTCCGTTATGAACAGGCTTATTACTGCATCATCATACGATGTAATGATAATTTCTTTACTTTTTACAGATTCATATTTGTCGGTGTTAAAGGTCAGCTGGAATTAATGGTAGTAAATGTTGTGACAGCTAGGGCAGGTTGACCCAATCTATTTAAATCTGCAAGAGCGTCGTCTATGATGTGCGGAGTGTCGCGATAACTTCGGCGGGAAACACAAGTAACTGGATGTTTCTTAACGTTGCCATAGTCTCCCTCTCTCTCTCTCTTTCACTCTCTCTCTCTCTCCATTGCTAAAACATACTGTACAAATATAGTATCGCTCAATCTCTAAAAGAAAAAAAAATAATGAAATGAGTAGCTCTACATGTAGGCCTAGGCTTACACAACAGCAACTCTCTCTCTCTCTCTCTCTATTGCTAAAACATACTATACAAATATAGTATCGCTCAATCTCTAAAAGAAAAAAAATAATGAAATGAGTAGCTCTACATATAGGCCTAGGCTTACACAACAGCAACTCTCTCTCTCTCTCTCTCTCTCTCTCTCTCTCTCTCTCTCTCTCACCATAACACTGCATTCGTTCCTTTATTGTTCCCCAAGTTTTTCATTGGACATTGCCCAAATTGAACTCTTGATTTCATTATGGAAGATCGCGTTTCCGATTATGCAAGCATTCCGTTCATTGTGGTGTCATAAATTCATATGTGCAAGGTTACTTCTTAGGTTATGTGGAAAAATGTTTATTTTGCTCAGAACTGTCGCTGCAAATTACAACTTGAACGAATACTGTAAAGCTTACTACTACTGCATTTAAGTATCGATGATTTCAGAACCGTAGAATATGATTGAAAATTATAGGAGGTCAAGCAAAAAACACACACAATGAGACTGAAGCTCCTCCCCTTTCTAAAGTTGCCAGATGTCTCATTATTTAGTAATATATGTCCGAAGATTTAAAAAAACTGTATCCTCACTTTTCTTGCTGAGTGTACATATATATATATATATATATATATATATATATATATATATATATATATATATATATATATGTATATATATATATATATATATATATATATATATATATATATATATATATATATATGTATATCTATATATATATATATATATATATATATATATATATATATATATATGTATGTATGTATGTATGTATGTATGTATGTATGTATGTATGTATGTATGTATGTATGTATGTATATATATATATATATATATATATATATATATATATATATATATATATATATATATAACAACAAGCAGGAGTCCAAAGCA
Organism: Macrobrachium rosenbergii; assembly: GCF_040412425.1. Lineage (NCBI taxonomy): Eukaryota > Metazoa > Arthropoda > Malacostraca > Decapoda > Palaemonidae > Macrobrachium > Macrobrachium rosenbergii. The sequence goes on from NC_089779.1 coordinate 21,263,385, forward strand.
GACGACAGTCAACAAAACAGTTGCATATTTATTGATAGAAACTCGAGGGAGTTGCTATGGGGTCCCCATTGTGCCCTCTCTTCGTAAATTTTTTTATGGCACATTTAGAAGAATAGTTTTTAAACAACTGTCCCGAATCCTTTAAACCCCTTTACTATAGGAGATATGTGGATGATACTTTTGCCCTATTTAAACATTCTTGGCAATGTCAGTCTTTTCTAGATTACGAACTTTAGACATCCCAACATTAGATTTACTATTGAGCAGGAGACTGACAATACACTGGCTTTTTTAGACGTAAAAATCACCCGCTTTGACCATAATTTTAGTACATCAGTTTTTAGAAAAAGTACTTATACAGGCCTTGGAGGTAACTTTTATAGTTCGTGTTATTTTTCTTTTAAAATCAATGCCATAACGACTCTAGTTCTTAGAGCCCCTCGTTATACATCTAGCTCGGTAAATTTCCACTCCGAAATTGAATTTTTACTGGAATATTTCACCAAAAATTCCTATCCAAAAAGACTTTTTTATAACATAGTTAATAGGATTTTAGCACGTAACTTTTCTGATTCTATTGTCAAATATAATTTTCCGAAACTGACCATGTACGCCTCAATACCATATACGCACTCTGACTTTTTTAGATCCAAAGTCAAACAAATCATTGAAAAAGAGTTTGGATTTCTAAAACTAAACTTAATACCTATGAATCCACTAAAGATTGGCGGCTTTTTTAATTATAAGGACAAGCTACAGACCTTTATGAAGTCCAATATTATTTACAAATTTGAATGCCCAAGATGCCTTGGTAGTTATACTGGCTCATCAAAGAGAATGCTGCAGGTCCGTTATTACAGCCACTTGAGTTTGAGCTACAGAACTGGCTCACGAATTACTAACCCCGAATTTTCTAGTATTAGAAATCATGCCGTGAAATGCAAGGTTAATGTTGATAAAAAACATTTTTCCATCCTGGAAACTACCAAACAATCGGCTTACTTAACGACCCTTGAGTCTTTGTTTATTAAACGTCATGCACCTCTTCTAAACTCCAACGTGTCTTCTTCTCCTTTGCACTCGACCCAAGTGTACTCTAGGCATGCGTGAGCTTGTGGTCTCACTTCGTCTTTCCCCTTCTTTTGATTAGGTAGGCTAAGAGGAAAAAAATCTCCTTTCTTTTTTACTTTTTTATATATTTTGTAATTTTAAAGAATGTAACTGCTGTTTTTAATGTAGCTTTTATTTTGAATCTGAGAATTAATATGTATTTTTCAATTTTACAGACTGATGATGTGTTTAAGTAACACGAAACGTTTCTATCAATAAATATGCAACTGTTTTGTTGACTGTCGTCTGCTTTGGACTCCTGCTTGTTGTTGTATACTTCCGCCTGAATGTGTGTATATATATATATATACATATACACTGGATATATATATATATATATATATATATATATATATATATATATATATATATATATATATATATATATATATATACATATATATGTATGTATGTATATATATACACACTGTATATATAAATATATATACATATATATATATATATATATATATATATATATATATATATATATATATATATATATATATATATATATATATATATATATATATATATATATATATATATATATATATATATATATATATATATATATATATATATATATATATATATATATATATGCCAGGAAACTAGCAGATACTTCGAGGAGAATCCAGTAATTGTCTTTACCAGCTGAAGGGTCTACTGTTACTTGATATCCTGGTTAAGCAGGAGAGACAGTTCGAAACTACCATGAATACAACAATAAAGAATAGTGGCAGCTGTTTGAACCCACAAGCAGAACACGATCTTCTTCTTCTTCGTTTTAACGTGCTTTTTCCCATTTTTATATGGGGTAAGCGCGATGCCTTCTTTTGAAGGACTTTGATTTGGCGTTGGGGTAGGCCGTAGTCTCGATCGGCTGCCCTGCCTGACATCGCTTAGACCCCGGCAGCGAATATGTATATGTATCGTACCAAATCCCCAGCTCCCTTTCTCCCAGCAGCAAGGAGAACTGAGCAGTTAGGTCGACAGTTCGAGACGTGTGAGGTGTCTGTTATGTTTTTAGAAGATGTTGGAGTGGCTTAGTTTATGTGTGTATTAGTCTGTAACACCCATTTGCTTTCAGCAAACCTATCCGTTGATTACATACATAATCCCGGGGTGTCTACAAGGATAGCAAAGTGTCCGCCTCTCTGACCGGTTGGCTGCGGATTTGACCCCGTGCCACAGACCTCCATGAAGTCCGAGGCTCACAAGCAGAACACGATAGATACACATAAACAGTCTATGGCAAATGCTAGCATAAGTGAGCTGTGAATTCACACATAGCACATCATGGAAAGACGTACATAACAAATTTAACTGAATTCATCAGTCATTACATTAAAATATAATGGGCATGCAGACCATGCTCTCACAACTGCTTTCGATATGAAAACCAGTAACATTTTACCGACCTATGATAAAAATGGAAAAAGTCCTATTTAACTTTTATTGTCTGCATTATGGTTCTACATACAAAGAGGATTACCGTATCCTACGAAGGATCGTTGATCAAGGACTAACCCAAAAATCTTTTCACTATCAGTTAAGCCGCATTATTTTCATGAAACCAACCTGGTAGCATAACTTGTACTGGAAAACAGCATTGCTCCCAAAGGACACGAAGAGCTGTGCATGAATGCAGTATAAAAATTCACATGCCCAGAGGAGATTTGCAAATCCCACATCAAAGACGACATCGGGCACACTAAAGTGAACCTTCAGGGGCTTATACTGGCCTACTGAAGCCAAGGGGACAACCACCACATTTTATGGATGCTCACTTCTACATTAATGCTTTACATATATGTTAGTACATATGCATGCATGCATGTATGTACGTATGTGTATATATATATATATATATATATATATATATATATATATATATATATATATATATATATATATATATATATATATATATATATATATATATATATATATATATATATATATATATATATATATATATATATATATCACATTACCACAGGTGGAAAATAAGAGACAGGGGTGTAGGTCCTGACCAGTTTCGACTACATTAAAGCCATTGACGAAGGACTGATACAGAGTATTAGAGGTCACAAATATATACACTAAAGGAACAGTACTGACGAACATACACAACCTAGAGACTACATATCCACCCACAGGCCGGTGTCAAGGTAGGAGTGGCCTTCAAAACTCACTTGGCTAAAAATCACAATATACTCTCAGGGGACAGTACTGATAAACATACCGACCATAGGCGACAACAGATCCACACCTGACAGGTGTCAGGGAAGCGGAGTTTGGAAAATCATAAGCACTGCTGCCCCCGTACTGTGTTTACAAATATGATAATCTTATTTTCATACCTTAAAATTTAAACAGCTTACAAATTTCTTTTGATATTAAAGGATCAAGTTTATACATACCTTGACTGATATTGATATTATGGCTATAACTTTCTTTTATAAAGCTAGATTTAATGACATTCCTTTTTGCCCCTTCCCAATTGATAAATGATTGTTCTCACTAACATGTACAAAAATACCACTGTTCCATTGTGCATATCTCACACATTGCTTATGCTGTTCTATTCTCTTTTCCAGTGCTTTACGTTTGGCCAATACAAAAGCTGTCACAAGACGTACAAGGAATTTTATATACACACCCCTTAGCACTATCAGGGGAGTTCTTGATACGTACATGTTTCATTGTTTTATTGTTCTTAAATGTGACATTAACACCAAAATTCTTAAGAAGATGGGGGATATCTTTCATATTATTATTATATGGCAGTACAAACAAATTTTTTGTATTGTACGGTTCTTTTTGGTTTTGATGCATAGTCTTTTTTGCCGCTTGAAATGCACTGTTTAATACACTGCCAGGATATTTCAATTTCTTGCCTGCATTCTTAATTTTATCTATTTCCTCATCGATATATTCAGGGCTACATACAGTTTTAGTCTGGCAAGTGCTTTTAAAATTGTTTTGCTTTAATGTAAGTTTGTATTATTTGTTGAGACTCTTAAAGTCAAAGTTATATTCCATGTATTTTTAGTTTGTGTTGTTTTCTCTTTTAGCCTTGATGATGTAACTATGTTGTTAGGAAACGCGTCGGCAATAAATATATCACCTTTTGATGGCCGGCTATCTCCTTGCCACCCTGTCATTCTATCTATATCTATATCTATATCTATATAAAGAGGTAGATGACCACTGTAATGCAAACAAAGGACGCTACATTTAAAATGGATTTTGAGGTGAAGCACAGCTGTCGAGGAAACTCGGGTACTTTGACAAAACAAGATGGGCCGAAGGACATTAAAAAGTATTAGCGATTCTTTAGTGTTTCTTGTACATCTTGTCCCAGCCTGGGGGCGCGACAGAGAAGGTCATTTTATTCTAGCTATAATTCTCGGTGAGGATTGTAATATAGAGCAGTTATATATCTTTGTGGGAGGCGGGCCTCCTTAACAAGATTTAGATTATACATAAAAAGTATATGTAAGTATTGATGATATATTCGAACAAATATGATTATGTACACATATATATTTTTAAATACTTTTATACGAAATTCTTTATAAATTTATCTATTTTTAGTTTTCTATTTGAGTTTATTTCCGCGTCAATAACCTAGATGTTGTGACGCCAGATTTAATAGACATAATCAATCAATTAATCGTACTTCCTGTGCAGAGTGGGTTCAGGAGCGTGTAGACCTGGGTTCGCTAATATTAATTTTCTTTGATTGCTGCAGTAATTTAATTCTAGGAGAGTTCTGGAAACAACATCTTTAGTCTTTCAGACTGTGTTACTCAGGGGACCAATCGATCCTACCTGATTTCTCACATGAGAGCACAAAAAGAGCATAATTGTTTTAGGCCAATTCTGTCTGAATATCTATTCCGATTGATTCTGACGTTTAATTCCTTATCTTTCAGTCTCAAATGAAATGATTCACAGTCCAAACTTGGGATTTTATAAACAATGTTACTACTCTGATCAGGAAAATGTTTTTTACCACGTTATGAAAGGACTGGATTTACACCGGACATTTTAACCCAGATTTGAATAACTCAAATCCGACGAAATAAAGCAAACATAGGGTGTTTCTAAAGTAATTTTGTGTTTTATTAATTCTATTTATAAATGTCTTCACAGATTGATTTTAAGAAGTACCCATAACATTTGTCCTACTTATTTGCATGAAGCGAGTCAGATAACATTATTCTGTGAATGCCAGGAATGACATCTATTTCGAAAAGCAGCGAGCTGAACAGACAGTGATTGACTGTGACACAGGTATGCTAATTACATAATAATTTCATAAAACCTCACTGGCAAAGCTTTACGCCACGTATCAATTTATCAAATGCCAGGTAAACATAAACAGTTTTGAAAAGGCAAATTGGCTTGAAGACTAATCGGGTATCAGATCGAGCAGCGCTGTGACTAGAATTAGTAGTTTTATTGGAATAAACCTTGCGAGGAACAGATGCCACATTATAGTGACAATAGCTGCCCTATTACGTGTAAATAACCATGCAATATTATTACGAAAAAAGAGAGAGGGATCCCAGAATGGCAACAAATAGAATAATAACCTGACATCAAACGGTACGAAAACTAGAGATGTAAAAATAAAAGTTATGCTAAGCATAAACTCACCTAGAGACGTGAAAATCATATTGAAACGATCTTTACATGTGAAGGTGATTCTAAACTGTCAACAATCCACAGAATTCATACATATCTTCATAATTTCCTCGTGATACATCCACTTGTAAGTGATAGGAATACTAAGGAAAAACTTACACCTCAATTATGGGCGTGACTCCTCGACATTGCCATATTTCAGAAATGGACAGACTAAAGAATAAAGCCATCAGGCTGAGTCGTCTGAATATCTTTTGAAGTGAAGTGACTAGAGGAGCGAGTTGTAGTGGTTTCCTCACAGGACCAGAGTGGAAGACGCCACATTCATAAGGGGTTCGCACACTGCAAACCTGATGGGGAACTAAAGAGGAGGTACTACAAGGAAGACTGGACGTAGCTACATGGAGAGAAGTTGTCGCAGGCTTCACAATGAAGAGAAGAGATTATATGAACACTACTATTGGTTAGGAGGGGAGTTTGAGAGGCATGACGACTGAAAACCTTCCAACCCATTTGGCGACAGAGAACGAAAATGAGACTTTCTCTTCACAGAGCTCTGGCCAATAGGCAGCAACCAACTGGCAGTGTAGCTGCTAAGATGAAAAAAAGAAGGCAATATAAAGGAAACAAGGCCAAGTACTGAGAATAGTAACGAAAACGTCCTCATCAAGGCTTCGTGAAGGAATGCGTTATTAAATTAATGTTCACTGGGAAGGATTGCGGTTATAATTACAGTATAAACTGGATGATAAGGATTTCGATACAGTGCTTCTGTAAAATATTAACATCATTAGCTTTTTCTATACAGCAAACTGATGAAAGATTCGAATGAGTTGCCAATTTCATATTCACTCATGTATACTCTATGCATTAATCAATCGTATATATGATCCTCACGCATCCTTTCGTTCTAATCATTTGACATTTTTATCCTTTACACGAGTCACATGTTGTTCTTTACACATTTAAATACAACAAAACAGGTCTTTCGTTAATGTAAATACCAGTAACAGTCCTTATACACTCTGTTAAATTTCCTTAATGTCTTTAAAAACTATTTCCCACATTACTCTGAGAAGATTACTTTATCCTTTCTATTAATGCCATAAAGGAAAGAGACAATGAAATATAATCCCGTCATCCGATTCCTCCATTAGCGATGGATAGATTACATGACTGGGTTAGGAAACATTTGTAGAGTAAAAGGGAAAACCAGAGAGAGAGAGAGAGAGAGAGAGAGAGAGAGAGAGAGAGAGAGAATTTACGGCTAAAGGCACATTTGCTTCCTTGAAAGTCTTTTCTACCCCTCAGTGAATACCACGTATATCTCTCAGTTGTTTCTTTTCCTTTTATTAATCCATAAGGTGGCAGCAGCTAGTCTTTTCAGTTGAACTATTCAGTATATTCGTCATTATTTTCATGGTGAGATGATTAGAAACTGAAATTCTAGTTCGGAATAAAGTTTCTAATTATCAACAAACTTGCGCCTTAAGGAAAGCAAGTTGTTAGATCAAAAAAGAGAAATATACACAATATATATATATATATATATATATATATATATATATATATATATATATATATATATATATATACTGTATATATATATATATATATATATATATATATATATATATATATATATATATATACACATACACATATATAATATATATAATATATATATATATATATATATATATATATATATATATATATATATATATATATATATATATATATATATATATATATATATATATATATATATATATATATATATATATATATACACACACACATGCACACACACACACACACATACACAAGGAATTCACTTTGAATAGGCCCAGAAAATCGTATTGTAATTTCCGTTAGGGTGAAACAATGTGAACCAAAAATACGGTCCTAGTGTACATATCTGGACGTGTGTGTAATCGATTGTATCACATGCAATGCTACAAGTGATCGCCATTTCCTGGCAGACACATTTCGACGCGGCGCTTCATTTTTTTAACATCTGGGGACAGCAGCAATTTCACGTTCGATTTTTGCTTCAAATCTTCGAAAGTGTGAGATTTGTTATGATACACTTTTTCCTTCAGCATACCACAAAGGAAGTCTGGTGTTGTGAGATCCAGCGCCTGTGGTGCCAAGCCCTTTTGAAACAACTCTGTTGCAAAGAAATACTAAATTTTTGCCATGTTCCTTGCCAATGTGTGACTTGTTGCTTCATCCTGCTGGAAGTAACTTTCTGTTAACTCACGACTATCCAGATGATTCATGGACTTTCGATAAATGTTTAGGTACACATCGGTGTTCCCAGTGATGTTAAAAAATTTGGCCTGATGATGCGCAGCCATACACCGTGCGGTTGTTGGTGAATGGCAATGAGATTTTTAGCGGGCCACTTATGGGTCTTTTGAGAGTTAACGTAACGTGTCCTGACAAATGGAACACGCCTCTCCAAGAACCATGTGATGGCCAACATACAATGGTTGTTCATCACAAACGCCTGGAACGTGTGACAATAAGACTCTTTTCTCCTTATCAGTCACTTTGAGCTTCTGAACAACGGTGACAAGATATGCATGAAATTTTGCCCTTTTAGCAGCTTGCTTGCATGTTGAATACAGTCTGCCACTCTCCTGTGCTAAGCGCCTCAGAGATTTCGATGACGATGTTGTACGTCCGCTATGGTGTCCTCCAACATTTTCGGGTGGTCTCTGCTTTGAGCCGAGAAGACTGAACCTGTCTTTTCCAGTCTCCGCACCATCTTCCGAATAACACTTTGACAGTGAATCACGAATACCAAATTCTTTCTGAAATTCACTCTGACACTGCTTAAACCATCTGGTGGCCCAATAGTTTTGCACCTTGAAAACGTGCTGCTCAATACAGTACAATACCATTATGATGGGAATTTGCGTGACTGATTGAAGGGTACAGAAACATGCTCCCGGACCCAGCAAACGGAGAGTAGAAGTCACAACGGATGTCTGGCGCCCACCTTATCGCCCATTCCGCCTTCCTTAAAGGTCAATTTACTGCCAATCACATTGCTCCATGCTAACGGAATTACAACACAATAATCGGGGCCCTCTTTTGAGTGAATCTTCCTGTATGTACATACATATATAACTGACTTTTGTGATTTGTTAGATATTATAATGAACCTAAAAAATTCATTGTTTATGCAGTTTGTACGAAGCCAGTAATGTTCGACCAAATGTACTAGCATGATGAATTTCTAGTATCATATTTACACTAATAATGTTATACAACAGTCCATTATAATCATTCTGAGTACAGACAGCTCATGCAAATAGTCTTACATTTTTAATTTTTCCTGTGATTTTACCATGTCCTTAAACTGAAGTCGAGTCATATTGAAAATATTTAATTCCTTTCGTAAATCTACAATCAAAAGTTTATTTCTTTGAAAACTGACCCGTCAATCATTGTTTATACGAATCAACAGATAGTTTCCTTACATTCTGCCTGAAATTAGATTTCGATTAACTTCCTAGAGATTGTGGGTACCTTACCTATCAGCTTCAATTTAACGGCAATCTAGCAATGGTTTTATAACACTCATAGCATAGGGGAAGCAAAGGTGGTGGTAGTGCATGTATATATGTGCAAAAAACTGCTAAGTGGTTTTAAGTGTCTATGGAAGCCATGGTGGAAATATATGAAGGGATTATTGAGCCAACTCACATTTATAGAAGTAAAATGAGCATACTGAATGCAAATATAAGAGAAAAAGGTTAAAGCTGTTGAGAGGTACAGCAGTGGTACAAAGGTTAGCATATAGGAATGGATGAATCATGGTTGTTTTGGAACGTTTTGTCGTGTGGAAAGAATGCGGGATGATAGGTTGGTGTATTATTTGCAAATTGGATGAGACCTGGGAACAGAATAAAGTAAAAGATACATGTAGACAAATGGCAGTGGCTAGATAGTAAAGTTAAACAAAGATCAAGAAGAGAAAAGGGAATATTTGAGCAAACAGGCTGAACATTTTTGTGAGGTCAACAATTTGCGATAAGAAGGTATAATTCAATTACTACGCCAGCAACCAAATAAGACTAGAGCCTGCTTTTGAATGAATTCACAGTACTTGAAGCTGAATCAACAATAAAGAAAATTAGGAGAAAGAATTAGGAGATGGAAAACACCAGTTTCTCTTGGAATCTCTAGAATTCATTTCAGCCGCAACTTAAATGGCTGCTCGTTAGCTAAAGACGTTGTTTTGCCGAATGCAGAATCAAGAAACAAAGCCTGGTGTTTGGGAATTGAGGGTCACAGCAGAGGTACCAAAGAAGGAGACCTGATTGAAAAAAGTAACTACAAAGTCATACCTCTTGCACTGGTTGAAATAAAAATATGCAGTATGCTGATTCCCATTTGTCTGGAGAGCGAAACTGATAAAATGACTAGAGATGAACAAGTTGCCCCTAGCAGGAATTGTACAGATGAAATATTTGTGTTAAGCCATATGGCGCAGTACTGATGGAATTTAAAAATGATCTGATGGCTTTTGCTGATCATGAGAAGACAGACAGACTAACGTGATGGAAGGTTTTGCAGATGCAAAGTAAGGTTGATGAGATCTTGTCAAGTGAATTTGCAGTAAATAGTGAGGTGCCACAAGGGAAAGTTATTTCACCTTTGCTGTTTGCCCGTTTCATAGATTTTATAATGAAAAGAGGGGTCGAAGACTGTAGGGGAGGTTAAGAATTGGATGATAACAGAAACTTTATAGACATAGAATATGCTGATGATGCGTTTTAATCAGTAAAACACATTAAGATTTGAAAAGCTTGCTTAATAGAATGCATCGTATATTTGGATGGGGCTCAAAGAAAAGTAAAAGGAATGAGTAAAAGTATGTACAAAGGGACGAAATAACATTTGATACAGAAATGATTTAAGAAATTAAACCTTCAAAACCGGGAACAATATCCAAACGTTATTCTCTTGAGTTTAAATACAGTGAAGAAAAAAAAAGATAAATCAAACAAAGGGCAAGTTGAATAAAATTTGGAAATCAAATAGACTGATATGGCATACGCAAGTAAGATTATCTATAGGTCATGTATGATCTATACTGGTATACATACATGAACCATGGTTTGGCAAACTATATCTATAAAGTTTTGTCGATTGAGAGTAATCCTTTAAGAAGAATATCTGGAGTCAGATGACAGGACAGAGTTAGAAATGATACCAAAGAGTATAGAGAAGTAAAGAGTAGACAGTCGTGCGAGTCTTTATGGGAAAATAGTAACTGCGGGACCGGTGGCGCCAACCGACGGTGAACGTGTAAACTGTGATAGCATTTGTTTGTGCTGGCATACATCACACTAATGTTGAAGATGAATGTTAGCACTTTTGTGGGCTGTAACACTATCTTCTGATCTTTTATTATTATTTATATAGCAATGTACTACTAAGGGATTCAGAGCCGATGAAAAACGGTTTTTCTTCAATAACTTTTTATCAAAGCATCAGATAAAGGTGAAAATTGGCAAGTGTATATTTTATAACCCTACCTAATTTTTGAAAGTATTATCTAGTACTTAAGTTCGATAGTTTTGATATTTATAGAGTAAAATTAAGTCGCTGAGGCCGGAACCAAGACAATCACAGACAAGGCTCCTAAAACAATTCGTGACGTTATCATATGACGTCATGAGGCTCCACCCATCCAGTAGAAGGTAGACAGTAAGTCACTAACGGGTGAATGATATGCTTAGACAGTCTAGTCTTTAACTAATTCAGTAATGGCCAGCAGGATATGGAATTGTCTGCATGGTTGCAAGACTGCATTTGTGCTATGGCTTGCCGCTTTGTATACAAGCGAGAAGACCCGTGGCAAGATTTACTGTAGCGTGAATAGGTAATTATTTCTATAGTGGGTAAGTTACTCGGCAACACTCATCTCAACCACCTTCTTTACCATTTTATTTCATACTAAACTTGACCGCAGATACTGTAATATGCTCTGTTATTCAATAGTTATTGATGCTGCTAATAAAAATAAATAGGTGGATATGACGTACATTATTTTGTATTGTAAAGATTATAGAAATATGTACAATTTTATGTTTGTTCAAGGTATTCTAACGTTGCTGGGACCCGAAAGGTTACTCTGCATGTACGATTTAACATAAAAAGGTCCTTATAAGGTATATTGTAATGTGCGTAACTTCCTCATAATTTACATAAATGTTGGGACAAAAATTATATGTATACTGTATGTATATATATACGCATATATATATATATATATATATATATATATATATATATATATATATATATATATATATATATATATATATTAACGTAGCCTTTTCCCTTTAGGCCTTACGACAGTGTTGGACACATCATGGGCATGACTGCAGGGGCAAGTGAGGTGTGTCATCAGCTGTGCCCCCAGTTCCTGCCCTTCGCTACCGTTAGCATCACCATCACCACCCGCATTTGACAACTTCACAGTTGGAGCCATTTGCCACCTAATTCACAGTAAGTTTGCAGAGAAGGAATATTTTACGGTTGGCTCCTTGACTAAGGACCTAAAAATAGCCTGCATTACCCCAAAGGTTACGTCATCCAGTTCAGTACTGAGGCTCATGCAGCGCATGGGATTCCGCTAGAAGACAGCACAACGTAAAATGTACATAAAGAAGGAATCCCTGGATGTCTTGTGCCGGTGGATCACTGCTCTTCAAGATCTACAATGCCACCTGGAGGAGGGGAGGCAGGTGGTATATGTGGACGAAACGTGGTTTACCACAAGGATGTCACACAACAGGGAATGGGCTGACACAGTGCAGGCTGCCACCAGTGCCATTTACCGCCGCCAGGTGCCTCCTGGAGAAGGTGAGCGTTTCATGGTGGTTGCAGCTGGCACGAACGATGGCTTCATTGAGGGCTCATACCTGTGCTACCCGGCCAAGACCACTCAAAGCGACTACCACGGAGAGATAAATGCCAAGCTGTTCCAGCAGTGGCTAATGACACAGTTTCTGCCTTCCCTCCCCGAGCCATCAGTAATCGTGCTAGATAATGCACCATACCATAGCACACTGATGGAGGAGAGTAGATGTCCTACATCAGCAACCAAACAGGCAGATCTCATCAGGTGGTTACAATACAACATACTGTATACTGATAGAATGCCAACTGTATAAAAGACACTGTAATAGATGGTTTAGTCATATAAACACTGCTGTGTTAAACATTAAGACTATTGGAATCAAATAAATTTGGCATTAAATGGATCATAGGATTTTTGATAGACATTGGAGTACAAAATAAACTGTGGGGGTGTATGAAGCGGTACGTGCATTCCTCCCTCCATCGATTCATACGGGCTGACCTGCAGGCCAGGTTGCAGGAAGCCATGCCTTCTGCCACCCCAGAAGTGTGGGCAGGAGCTATTAAACAATCCCGTCATTTTGAGGAGTACTGGAAATCGGACAGTATCCATGAGAGTGTGGAGCCAGTCATCATTGACATCGCTAGTGACGATGAGGACGTGGATGATGACCTCTTCCTCGAGAGTGGCGATGAAGGCATTTTGTAAATAAATTATGTATATAGTGTTAAACATTTTATTTGTACATCTAAAACACAATAGCTTGCCCTCTAAATCTTGACGCCTACCATTATCTTTTATTCGCAGAGAGTATACAAGCGTTGTTTAGGGTGCTGTGTGATATAAATAAAAAAAGAAAGAAAAATAGCAATGGGTTACATTAACTGAAATAAAACAATGGCGTTGACCTTTACACCTCTAACAATTGAGGGAAATGAGGTATCATTGCTTTTCATTTGAAATCTACTTCTAGTGGCCGCTCCTGACTTGCTGCAAATAGAAGGCTATAGTGTCGAAACCTGAGGCAAAACATAATGGATGGTCTTTTTGTGGTCCCGGCCTGAATAGATGTAGATCTAACAAATGAGCCATAGACTGGTTCGTTATGTGGATGAATTACATACATCGAATTATTTGTAAAGTAGAAACAATACGAATATCTCAAGAAAATGGAAGAACTCCACGCAAACAACATAGTCCCAACAACTGCTGTGGTATTTGTGATGAAACCTCCACATAATAATAATAATAATAATAATAATAATAATAATAATAATAATAATAATAATAATAATAATAATAATAATAATAATAATAATAAAATCCTGCTCACCATCACTGATATTGCTTAAGCCTAGGATGGGTACTAATATTAATTAGTGAATATGTCAACGGCAAGTGGGCAGGGCCACATTGAAGAGACGTTCTCCCCAAGTGTAAACTTCTCTTCACTGTGGGTGGAACCTCATGACGTCATAGGTTAACGTCACTATTGTGTTCAAAACCCTTACCTGCGATTTTGATGGCTCTGGCATAAGAAACACACTTTACTCTGATAAGTACCAGAACTGTTGAACTTAGGTACTAATTAATACTTGCAAAAATTAGGTAGGCTTGTAAAATACACACCTGCCAACTTTCACCTTTATCCGGTGCTTTGATAAAAAGTTGTTGCCGAAAAACCGTGTTTCATCAGCTTTGAATCCCTTAGTAATCTGGACTGACTATTTAAATATTCTATTGGAAAAAAATGAGTAAATACACACAGCTTATCCTCTCTTTATCTATAACTACCAGGTTTCATTCTAAAGGTTGAAAATTATGGATGAAAGGAAATATATAAATAAATAAATAAATAAACAAACTTATAAGATATAGCAGGCCAAATTATAAACAAACTGAAACTCCTTCGTTGTAAACTGATAGCTTTATTTTATCATACTGAAATTGATTATCTTTTATTTCATTGTGCTGGGCCCGGATACACTAACATTTACGATGGTGTAAAGTTAAGTTTTCGTTCGTTGCATTACATTTTTGGGTTCTTTAAGGTTTTTCAACATTACATAATCACATACCAGATTGTAATAAACTTTTTTATCAAACTTTTTCTGCGACTGATGACAAATACAAATATGTTTCTGACCATATTATTCAGAAATTAAATGGAAAAAATGAATATTACCACAAGGAAAGCCAGAAAAATGAGGATACAAATACCATCGTAACTTAAGACATCATAAGTATGTTTAGTACATCTGGGTACCCTACACTGCAAGTATACATTTTCAGTATTACAGATGACCGAACTTCATGAGTTTTCGGTTCTTTTGACCTGCAACTAAAAGACTTTTGTTGCATCTTTTAAAGTGTGATGAAGGTGGATGTGTATAAAGAGGTTGACAATGAAGAACCTGCAGTTGCACACAGAACAAGCTAAAAGCTTTCCCTGCATCTTCTCCTCCAAGCCCGTCACAAGACTGTAGCGAACTCAGCTTATGTAGTAAATGTCATAAACCATCTTTCTATACTTGTTTTCCATCTGAGTACTCATGTCGTAAAGGACTGTATGTGGCACAATTAGCTCCTCTCGTAGTGTGTTACCATAAGTCTTCATGGAAAGGAAAACATGAACGGGGTTGTGTGGATCAAGAGTACTTTGAAGCTTTGTCCTGCATCCTCTACAAACCTTGTGACGGATCTTACGCACAATGAAACCTGTGATATATGCTAAAACACTGCATTCCTCGAGTGGTAGGTCTCCCCAGGGAGGGCCGTTACTGACTGTACTGATACAGGAATTGGCAAAGATGAATGTGTGACATTCGCTGCAGATTTTGCAAAACCTCAAGTCCCTTTATTGTTCAGAGTTACCAAGAAGGTATCATTGTCTTCTTGGCAGTTAGCACCAACACTTGGAACCATAACAGCATCCACCGTGACTTGGGGGGATGCACTCCTGAGCTGACATGGATCTGGGTTGTCCCTGTGCCCACCTTTCCCCCAAATTATTGAAAATAAATTCTCCAAACAATCTTGATTGAGTCTGTTGGTTAACAGGTAAGACAGCTTGTACTTTGAATGAAACTTGTCCCACAACTGTAACAGAAATTTGATTGTCATCTGCCATCCAGAGAGGCAAGGCAGCTTTCGTGGACCAAGTGCTTTGATACCATCCAACCATGTGAGGCAGTTATCTAGAAATTCCTTGTGACCTGATTTCAGACTCATGGCATGTCGCATTTTTGCATTACTGGCACGAGTTCCACTACTGAAATAGTTGAACGATTGGTCCATCTTCTCAACAAAGTCTGTGTACTCTTAATCAACAAACAATACATTCCTCATCATAAGCATTTGATAGTTTGTGAAAGGGTGTCATATCAACCAAATGGATTCATTAATTAAATATATAATAACTAAATAATTTACTCAGCACATTTCTCCTCATACCACACTACACCACCAGTGTTGAATTTTTACAGGGAAGTTTGTGTGACAACAGGAGCAGAAGAAAAATAATGTAACAATGCGAGAAAGAACACAACGAAAGATGAATCAAGAAAGAAGACCTCCCGAAGAAGAATCAAGAAAGAAGAAATCTAAGCGATTATGACTCTGAGAGCTTCCATGGATACCCAATTAAACAAGCAAACACTGCTATATGAAATAGCTTGAGCAGTAAGAGAAAGCCTGATTCGCCACAACGACACTCAGTAACCACTATAGTGTCTAGACAAAACATGGTGAATGAAACAACCAAAACAGAGTTTTAAGAGTACAGTACAGTATACTCTTTGGTCAAAGGAACAACGAGAGAATAACCATCAACATATCTCATAATTTCGTTACTGTGAACTAAGTTTTGATAAAATGTAACTGAAAACACATCATTCACCATTCCTTGTGTTTGGGGAATCGAAATTATGATAACTCAGGCCTTTTTTTTTCTTGAATTACGTCAATTAACTGCAGCACAGAACTGTGTCCTCGTCATGTTGCCGTCTTCCAACTCCAATTACTGGCCCGCCGGCAGAAGCGCCACCATCTCCCACAGTTACCAAGGGGAGGCACTAGTGTCCTCTCTTTACTTCTCTATACTCTTTGATGATACCATAAGGGAAATTAAGGAGGTTCCATAGAAACGGATATAAAGGCCCCGTAAAGTCTTTATCAGACAAGGATATGGGGACCTGACTTTGCTTAACTTTTTCCAATAAAACAGCCAAGGTGCTGTATCTATCAAACGGAATGAGTACAGTAAGAATATCAAAGCATCAAAAGACAAAACATTTGTGAAGCAGCCTCTGGGCTTTACCTTACCAGTTTCAACCTGCAATATACTGTTGGTTCTAGAATATTAGAGGCAAATAATTTTCTTTTTTTATAAAATGAAAACGTGTATACTTTCAAGAGAGTTGTCTCTAACAAAACAACAGGTAGAAATTATATTTATCTTTAGCCATGAGAACAAAAAATTATTGTGATTTTAAACAAGGGTAGAAATGCACGGTTTCTTAAAATAAAATACAGTATATAGAGTAAAAGCCAAGGGGGGAAGACAGAGACAGACTATTTGGCGTGCTTGTGCATGAGTTTTTAAAAGTTTTAGGGGGCGGTCTATAGGTGTGAATTCTGGTATCAGAAGGAAGATTTATCCCTTCATTCACCTTACAAGAGATTTAGTAGGTTTATGACTGCTGCATGATGTTACCACAATTACCGGGGCTTTCAGCAACATAAAATGATGTTGAAGCCCTGCAACAGGCCTGAAGAAATTCCATAATGGCTTGAATAAATTCCATTAGGACATTCATTGAACTGTATCACTGGAGGAAGGAAATCCTTGGCGGAAGACCTACACGTTAGGCCTAGTCAAGATGCTAGCCTGGGCAGTACTAGACTCCCAACATGGAATGGTAACGTGGAAATTCTATGGTCCCCCCGGAACATCTCCCCCCAACAGTATTTTTGACACATTTTGGGCAAAGCATGGCAGGAAATGGCCTTCCTTCAATTCCTGCCTCCTTTCAAAGATCAATAGTTGTCTTTAGGACGTCTTTGCTTCCACAAAGGAACGGCGTCCCGAGACTAGACTGGTTTTGCATCCAACAAGACAAGGGATTACTTTTTAGAGACATGAAGACCTTCAGTGAATTAGTCCAAATAGTTCGGGGAATTGGCAGCCCTGAAAACTGAGGGTATCTTATGGACATGCGTTCGTTAAAGTCGATATTGGAAAAGTGCTTTACAAATGAATAGGCGTAATAAGATAAAAAAAAAAAATGAAGGCAGAAAAATATGAAAGGAAAAGTTGAAAACAATGAGTAAGATAAGGATACTTTGCCCTAACAGCATTTTCTTAGAGGTCTCTTCGGCGCATGCGGGATAACATGACAGCTTTGGCTCTTCAAGAGATTCTTCCACAAAGAATCAGCCATTCCACGAGCGATAATTTTTTCATAACATAAGGTTACAAAGCATATAGATCACATGGGACAGTGCTGTTTCCCCCTCCTTATTTCTCATCCAAAGAACATGTTATGGTCCTTATTCGCGCAGTATGTAAAGATGACTTTCACTATGACGTGAAACTCTTTTGAAGAAAAAGAAGTCAACAATGATATCAATGAAATACACAGAAACGTTCCATTTTAAAAACAACAGTCTGTAGCTACTTTTTCAAATGTTTTTATGCAACAGACGTGTATATTACTGTTGAATTTAATTCTTTCATTCATCAACCAAGCGTGACAGCGTTTGTATGTGTAATGTTTGTGCCGAAGTGTGTTCAAAGGGAAGCCTACGATAATCAACAGAATTTTTCCTTAAACAAAAAAAATTAAAATAGCGTTTGGGAAATAAAATCTGAGTGAAACATGAAAGGAAGCCGCCAAGCTGCTAATTGGTTTGTTTTCGCTACCGACGAAACGAAACATGTATACGCTTTTAGCGCAAATGCATAGGAGTGTGCGAAGTAATTAGAAAATTTTCCCTTTTAATCCTGTCCATTCTGGCAAACTTAGAATTTTGACCAACGGGCATCAAAGGTAACTACCGTCATTGAAAATATTTAGTGACGCCTAATGAGACTGTTAACTGGAATCTTTTGCATGAGTTTGTCAGTGATTGTTTTATGTCACCAGTTCTCAAGGAAAACTGATGTATTTTGCTCATAATAATCTTATTCTCCTCCGGACTTTCACCTTGCATATCTTAACCATTTCGCAGTGTGTCGAAAGACTGAATATAATCAGATCAGTATGGAAGAATGACACTTCCAAAGAGTGGGCTTTGGAAATTATTTTTCTCCAACGTCACTGTAGCAATCCCCACACAAGAACATAAAAATTCATAAAAAAAAAACTTCAAACACTGTTTAAGTCTTATTGCCGAAAAACTTTCTCAACATTCTGTATGACTTCCAAAGTCCCAGCATCATCAACGACAGAAATGTCAATATAAGAAGAGCCAAATTCATCTAATGTGGGCATATTGACTGTAAAGGAATGGAGTATTTACCACGACATGAAGATGGAACAGAGCAATTATTACGGGCAAGAATCCTGTAGGGAGGTTAGGCTGCCAAGGCACTTCAAGTGGTACACTGTAGGCATCGCAGTCAATATGGCGACCTTTTCAAGTAATGAAGGTTCGTTTGCGTGTGGTTGTATGTATAGTCATTCCGGTGTCATTATGAAATAACCTCTTGAGCTCTTTGTTGGGTGAGTCGGTAGAGCTGCGGACTGTCACTCGATGGGCCGGAGTTCAATTCCCCGGCCGGCTGATGAAGAATTAGAGGAATTTATTTCTGGTGATAGAAATGCATTTCTCGCTATAATGTGGTTCGGATTCCACAATAAGCTATAGGTCCCGTTGCTAAGTAACCTACTGGTTCTTAGCCACGTAAAATAAGTCTAATCCTTCGGGCCAGCCCTCTCTAGGAGAGCTGTTAATCAGCTCCTCAGTGGTCTGGTAAAACTAAGGTATACTTATCTTATGAAATAACCTCCACTGCAGCATTCCCTTAGCTGTACCCACTTTTCAGCCTTTTACTTTACCTCCATTTTCAATTTTGCTGTCCAACCTCTCTAACTATTACTTTTTATTGCAGCTGTGGGGTGTTCTCCAGTTCCACCTTTGGATCCTTGTAAATCATTTCGTTTATTTTCTGGACTCTTCTTATCTTTTATCATCCACTCCAACTCCCTTTCCTAAGCGCTGAATGGCCGAAGCGCCCTAGTGCCTGGCTTAACCGCCTAAATTTCATAAATCAATGACTGATAAGATGAAACGACTGCATCGATGTCTCCAAGTTGCTGACGGATTGTGAGTTATCTGGTTTCATATCCTCCACCACTTCAACAGTGGCAAAAAAAAATTATATATATATATAATTTTATATATATATATATATATATATATATATATATATATATATATGTGTGTGTGTGTGTGTGTGTGTGTGTGTGTGTGTGTGTGTGTGTGTGTGTGTGTGTGTGTGTGTGTGTGCATGATTAGCTTCTGCAGACCCCAAGTGTCCTCGCGGAATTGTTAATACATACAACCAGACGCAAACGAACGTTCACGTTCACATTGGAATGGTTACCAAACTGACTGCAATGCACTGCCATCAGAAAAGGGAAGCAAGTGTATGTTAAGTTAAGTATATCTTCGTTTAACCAGACCACTGAGCTGATTAACAGCTCTCTAGGGCTGGCGAAGGATTAGATTTATTTTTACGTGGCCAAGAACCAATTGGTTACCTAGCAACGGGACCTACAGCTTATTGTGGAATCCGAACCACATTATAGCGAGAAATGAATTTCTATCACCAGAAACAAATTCCTCTTGTTCTTCACTGGCCGGTCGGAGATTCGAACTCACGACCAACTGAGTGGTAGCTGAGAACGGAACCCGCTCACCCACCGAAGAACTAAACAAGTGTATGAAGAGCAAAAGAATTTAAACTGGAAACAAAAAGGTTATTTACACTTTATGTAAAAAACCCGGCTCTGTTGCAGTTGACGACAAGGAAACGGAAACAATTTTTCGAGAGCGAACGAAAAGATCTTGAAATCAGAACAATGTGAGGTCAAAGCAACTGAGAAAATTCCTGGAATTTCGTAGGTCTCACAGAGGTCTCCTTTGTTCCACCGAATTTTTATGGGAAGGCAAATTTTTGCAAACACAAATAGGAAAGGAAGGAAAGCTGCAAGGGAAGCACTGCCTCTTAAAAAGGGTGAGACTTACTGCTTTTGTGTAACGAACAAGACTCACGTTAATTTGCTGAACAACGATTTAATTCATTGAATAAATAAAGTAAAACTGCTCGGGTGGGTATTGAGAGGATGAAACAGTCCAAACATAATATTTAACCACGTTTTACATTGAAAGAATATATCCAAAACTCTTTGATTACCCTTCGCAGGGGTCGTTTCAGTGAGAATTAACAATCTCTTCTCTGCAAGAATTTTATTTGTTTATTTATATTTTTCAGGGAGGTATGAGCTTGCAACTGCCATGCACCAAAGTGCGTACGCGATGCAAATAACCGGCACAATGTGTATAGGGGTTCGACATGCTGCTGATGAGTCTTTTCTGTAGTAATCGGAAGTAGCTTATTTTATGGAAGTTCTCTGCAATGGGTCTCACCCATGAATTAGCAAGTGATGCAAGAATTCAGCACTGACCAATGTTTTGTTTTTCGCTGGAGCCAACCCCCTGTTAGAGGAAACAACTTGAAGTCTACATATAAAGAGATAATGAAGCAGAGAAAGTTGGAGCTTCGTAATAAAATATAATTACGTCCGTATGTATTGTCACTGCAAATTGTGAAGAAAGAAACAATCCTCTCAAACGCTTAAAAGTGCAGCGCTTTTAAATAACGACTCTCTTCAGGCTGAAGAGAATTAAAATAAAAAAGTACAATAAAGACATGAAGAAGTCTTTTCCATTGTTTTTCAAGTCGTCGTTGAAGTTAGAAATTCATCTTATTTCTTGCATAAACTGTCTTGATATACTATTATGATAACAAACATTAATGTTTGTTCACTGATGATAAATGCAAAAACATCAAATCCTTCTCCTAAGGACTTCCAACAACGCGTTAAGATTAAAGTGAGTCCTCAGCTAATGAGTTAAAGTAGGAAAACGAAAGGTTTATCACCAGTCCGAGGTTCAAAGGAAGCATAACTTAACGAATTTGATACGGGTTATGTTCTTGTTTTCTGTCCAACTCCGATAAAAAGGACGTTCTGCTGTGCCACACCTCAAAAGGCCATTTCATCAGAAACTTTCACGAGAGAGAGAGAGAGAGAGAGAGAGAGAGAGAGAGAGAGAGAGAGAGAGAGAGAGAGAGAGAGAGAGATTAATTAGTTGAGGATCTTTCCTTTGTGGTCTCAGATACCATTGTAACAATTACTGAAAGATATATCATCAGAAGATGGAGTTAAAATATACCCGGTATTGAGATCGCTGAAAATGGTGCAGTTCTCAGCCACAATGTTCTACTAATGAGGCTAAGGGTGCTATGTCAGTGTTTCGTTACTTTTCACTGTAGCTTCTCCTCATCATAAAAATTATTAATAACTCAACAAATTACCTGCACCAAACATCCGCACCCTCCTTATCACAAGTACTATCATTTCTTAGTAAACCACACGCGGTCCTTTCCTTTTACTCTTAAATTTCTCAACTTTTGCTGTGGCTTACTTTCTCAGTCAAATCCGTAACATTTCAAGTTATATTGTGTAAGAGTGTCCTAATAACTCTTTCATCCACCTCTTTTATCTTCTGAAAAAGAAGAATATTAGTCTTTTCCCTTATCCATGCAAACTTTATTCTGGTAAGTGAGCTAATTTATTGCACTGTCAGCACAATACAACAACATTTTACCCAGACTCCTATCAACTCCTGGCAGTTTTCCGCGCTTAATCCAAGTCATTAGTCTCTTTACATCACATCAGTCACTACTACATCAAACCCTTCTCTTCCACTCTTACATAATTCATACCTTTCTATCTTCTAGATACAGATTTTGAAGAGAGACTAAATGACTTTTTAAATGCACGCGATTCACACTGAATATACTTTTTAATATTGCTATTATAAAAGATGCAGACCAAAATTTTCCGTTCCTCGGTGTGTATGTCAATAAAATACTTGAGGGCTTTCGAAACAAAGGTGTACCGGAAGGGCACAAATAGGAATTCATTTAATCTCTAGTTTGCATTTCATGGCATTACACTTAAGAAGGGAGTAATTTTGAATTTACTTTCAAGAGCTGTCAGGATATGCAATCCTAAATAGTTAGAATTAGGAATGGCGTGGATAAAAATAACAATTTCAAAATGTTAGTTCAACTTCCATGGTTCATAAAAATACATTAAAGAGTGCTATGAAAATCTACCCGCAAAAATAAAAAATAGCGTATGAAATACAGAAAAGAAAAATGATTATGAAACTGGCTCTTAATAGTGAGGTTGTAGGAAAAAAAAAGATGAAAACTAAAATCTAGTTTTACTTTTTAGAAACACCAACAGGAGTAGCGCATGTGGGAGTAATATCAAAGAAAAATGATAAATACAGCGCACGGGTCTATATTAAAAATTGTGAGAATTGCAACCTTCTTTGTCTATATTATGAACTGTGAGAACTGCAACCTTCTGTATGTCGGAGACAATAAACATAGATTGAATTTTGATGATAGTACAATAATGTTGAAAAGCAATAATATTAATGACAGCAGAGTTCTGGAAAGGGCATTAACTAACCCACGGTACTAGGAACGAATCCTTTAGTAGTTTGGAAAGATCAGTAGTAATTATATATAACTGGAAACAGGCCTGGGTGCAATCAGAATATTTATAGGTAGTGTACAGTATATCTTATAAGTAAACGACAATGGACGCCTGGTGAGAAATCTGCAAGGGCAGCATATGTAAACAAAATGTCTAAAGAGGGGTCTTCACTCACAATTCTTCTGAAGAAAGGGACACTAGCCCTTGAATCCTCAAGTTTTGTAAAGATGTAATAATTTAATTTTAAAAATCTACACAAAAAGGGGCTCCTCGTTTCCTGCATTTATCAGAATGTGATAGCTTTTTGGATAATAATAATAATAATAATAATAATAATAATAATAATAATAATAATAATAATAATAATAATAATAATAATAATCAAGGTGTTAATTACACCAGTAGTCTCCAAACTTTTCATTACGGGGCCCCATGGCATATCTTACAAATTTATCGGGCCAAAGGAAAATGTTTAAAATAAATTAATAAAGTTCAGCTGAATGCTTTAGTGTTATTTGGACCTTATTCGATCAGCATGATATAATTCAGAACACAAGAGAGATGTGCCAGTTTCAATAAAACAATGCTATGCTTCCACACAGAAACATGATAAATGTTTCTATAAATGAATGATCTTGAAAAATCTCATGAATTACTTATAAGCAGATAAAAAAATGCAAGCTGTTACCTTCTCTAGTAATATCATTTGATTTAATAAAATATTACAGACATTTACTATACATGAGAATTTGACGAATTTTGTGGTGCACAGTAAGAAAACTGGACACATCCCACGATAAGACTTAGGTAAAACAAAGCAAAAAAAAAAAAAAAAAAAAAGAACCTGGGTCATTAATAAAGGTCGATCAAATATTAGTTCAATCTCCATTTCTCTATAAAGTTCTGGCAACTGAAGGGTTAAGCCGTGTCCAAATCGTAGAGTTTTCCGCAAGATTTTTGGGAATAGTGGAGCGCATTCGGCAGGAACTGCACGTGTCATCTGCAATTCCGCAATGGTTGGGAAAAAACGCAAGCAAATAGTTTTATTTTTCATAGATATTTCAAGGTTCTGTGGGGCGGATAAAAGCTTTGTTTTGGTTTGGTTATGACCCGCGGGATGAAGTTTAGACTCCCCAGTAATCTCACTGATTATAGTTATTCGAAGTTTCTGATTACAAGTTTTTATTCTGAAGTTTTATCACGTTAGCTGTTTTTTTTTTATGTCGTTTCAAACATCTTGTGATACCTGTCAAGTAAAGGGGTAAGACGCTCTATCAAAATAAAAAGTGACTTCTACGTACAATACAAATTTAATCTCCTTCAACCGTTGCTGACTGCATGGTAACGATGGAGATAACTGTCTTCCATGGTTGTCCAGCGACGTCTTTACCCCAGATCTGGTCACGGTGCCTTAATTGTAACTTTAAAATAAAGACCACCTTCAAAGCTCTTCAAGTAAAAAGAAAATGTTTTGCCGCTATGTTAATTCTCTCTTGGGAAAATGTAGATAGTATTTTATTCTCGAGACGAAAGAGAAGAATGAAAACCTTTTACCAGATTGCATCCATTATTTTAGCTGTCTTTGAGGATCCGGGATGAATGAGGTCTTGCCAGTGTGAATGCTAAACCACACAGGGAAAGATACGCGTACACGCACTCGCTCACACGCGAACAAACAAAAAAAAAAATTTTTTTTTGATAACTGATGTGGGACTTTAAGAAATCAGATTTTCTTGTATTGGAGTAACAAATAATCGCACTATACTTATGCATGTACTGAACCACATCTGATAAAGGGCTCAACAATGGAGGAGTAATTGTGGAGAGCAACAAAAGCAAGAAAAATAAGGTACATATTTGTTCTGTGTTAAATCCCACATTCTTAACTCACCCAAGCATCTGAAATTGCGGGTAGTAATAACAGTTTATGTTTCGAAAGATAAACAAAAAATTCAACCCCTTCCGGCAAGAAATCCCTTGACTGCTGAAAATCTACTTCCCACATATCTAAATAGAAAGCTACAGTCGTTTTCTGTTTGTTTTTTTTTTTTCCTTCTCAAAAACTGTTTATTTTTTATTTATTATTTTTTTTTTACTTCTCAGGCCGTTGCAACGCCAGCTAATTTTCAGCAAATCAATATCTCATGTTAGATTTTGGAATATGGAAAACCTGACGCTGAGTAAAGGGATGGAAAAAGGATTTCTCTTACATTCGTTGCAGCTATTTTGTCTTTCCCCACACATCAAAAACGATAACAACTGAGATACGGAAAAAGCTAACTGCTGTTATCTCATTCACGTTGCTAATAGAGTCCTCCAATTTCTTAAATAAATAACTTAAAGACATTTGTTTTCAGTGACGATGCCCTAAGTTTAAAAACTTATCAAAATTTTCCCTTTCCTTTGGGAACCTTAACATAACCTTCGTTAATTCAAAGGAAGTAAAATAGTGCAGCATGACCCAAGCTGACCTCTGTGAAAGGATAGGGAGGAGGAGGAGGAGGAGTATTTTGTAAACAAAAGAAAAATTAAATAATTATCTCGAAAGAAAACGCTTAAGATAAAAGTATAAGCATACAATAATTTAAGATGATCTAAACATTTAAAAAGAGTAAAAAATTTCAGACTACTTTTAAGCAATATATATATATCGTCCACATAAAAATTTGGAGAACTGTGTGTAACCGGTCCAGGTTAAGGATATTACGCATATCATACGTATTTCAATCGAGAACTGTTTAATTAAAAACTGTAATACTTGTAGACATGTATAATTCCGTACCCTGAGATAATTAATACGCAAGCAAAGCACATAACTAATATATATATATATATATATATATATATATATATATATATATATATATATATATATATATATATATATATATATAATAAAAGAAACCAATAAAAACACCAGAAGGGTAGAAAGTTATAGCTATATTTCGGAAACACGGTCTGTCTCCCTCAACAGGCAGGTAATGAGTGAAATAAGAGTTACAGAGCAGTGGTACATATACCAGTGAGGGAATATTCCAGAAGTCAGCTGCTATGTCACTCCTGTTGACAGCTTCCCCTTAATCATCTTAACTGCTGGTTAAAGGAAGATTGTACCTATCAGATCTGAATCCCAGGCTCCTTTTGAGAGGTGCATCATATTTCTTTGTTTAATCAGTGCTGATTCTAGCATCTGGCTTTTGAACCGGCGATTGCTGCTATAAATTATAAGTAACATATTCCAGTTTATTTTGTGATTATGATTGTTTATGTGGTTAAAAATAGCTGAGCTCTGTTGTTCAAATCTTACTGAATGTTCATGGTGTTTTAGTCTTTTGGGGAGTGATTTACCTGTAAAACTGATGTAGAATTTGTCATAGTCAAGGCAAGGGATTTTGTATGCTATGGTTGTCTTTGGGGACTGGTTTTTGTTGGGATTTGGCTAAGGTATTTGGGTAGGTAAAAACAAAAAGGTTAGAGTTTCCCAGTCTGTGTCAACGACTTAATCCTGTCCAGGTGTGGGATTTTGATTTTATTGTTGGGCATCTCTCTGGTCATGTTTTGAGGGGGTCGGTAGAAAATTCTGTTTGCTTTGTGGATCGATTTCTCAATCATATGGTCAGGGTACTTAAAAGGTGACAGTTGCTTACGGATTAGTTCAAATTCCTTTTCCAGGAATTCTTGGAAGCAAATCTGTAAGGCTCTTAAAAACAAATTACTGTCTACGCCAGTTTTGACAGAAATGCCATGATAACTAAAATAGTGAATATATTTTAATGACCCTACACATGGCCAATTAGGGTCATGATCTCTTACGGCATCTGTTCTAAGAACAGCACCATGTTAACTTGCATCTCTAGGGCTCTCTGGTGGTGATGGCTCTCCCTGTATTTAACCTCAGACAAAGGCCTACTGGAATTAAACAACCAGATACAAAACTAGACTTTATTTGCAAATTTAATGTAAGCAATTCAGCAAAAGCTAAGGACATATAAATGGAAATCATAACTAAAGGAAATTCTGAATTTCTGATACACACTCCATCGAATTAATGATTCTAAACCAACCAATATTAGTGACTAACACCCCGGTCATCAAATAAAATAAACAGGTCAAAGATAGGTCAAGTCTAGTGTATTCCCAATGAGTACATTCTCGACCTCTTACTCGGAGAAACATCTGAAGAAGACAAGCAAAATCTTCTTTAGTTTCCCAAAACACAAAAAAATACAAATATGGGAATTCTTCCCATGTTACTCAAAAACAAGATACATATTATAGAAATGGAGAAAACAATCTACAGTTTGGTAAATAGATATGCTCCTTACCTCAAAACCCAGTGTTCAAATCAGTTCTGGTATTGAGCAAAACACAGGTCTCAAACTTTTTGAAACTTTCAACAAGGTTCAATGTTGGTCTGGGAATGATTCCCTTTACCCAATCTAATTCCTTCACTCCCCGGGACTCCGCCCAAAAGGCACACACAAACACACATTCCACACCGGAACCTGGACACTTCCGGCGAATGTACATACAGTGCTATCTCATATAATCCCAAGCCTCGAAAATTCTGGCGCCATCCTTACTTAATGAGGAAATGCGTCAGATGCTAGCTAAGCATTCTTCTCCAAGATTTTGGAAAGGTTTTCCTCCCCGCTTGTTAATTCAGCATCCGTTGTGTATTGTAATTCATTACTTACTTGTGACCTATAAGCTTTTCATATATGAATGTATATGGTAGAAAATATTTCATGGTAATTTTGGCCCATTATGGAATTCAATTGTCTTTCTAAGTTCTTTTTGCTTTCATCCTGAAGTCAAGCCCGTTTTTCGCAAGTTTGAAAAAGAACTAAACAGACTACGCCAGCTAAAAAATAAAAAATACTTCCTAGAAGAATTTCTCATGGAAGAAGTCCTTCCGAAAATGTACGGATTCGGAAGATGGACTCGGCAATCCGACCCCTTCCCTCTCTCACACAAGATATCCCTGGAGGAAAGAACTGAAAACTCGAAGTGCGAGATCTTTGCACTGTGCAGATTGATACAAGGAACCCAGTCCCACCCTCGTTTCCTCACATCGGACCATATCTTGTTTCATTTCTTTCTGACATTGCTGCCTATAATAGTGCGACACATCCCAGTAGACTTACCCGGAAGTTAAATAATTTAATAAATAATAGAGCTTGGAACAATCTTGATCAACAAGATAAAGTTTTGAATTTATCTAGGAGCCCCCTTACCGTAAATCTGTCATGTCTCAGATTATTAAAGCATCAAGAAAATGAATATTGTTGTTTGTTTTCCATTCAACTTTGAATTTGATGCTGGGCACTAATGCATTGAATTTTGAAAGAAATTCGTTGAAATTGCCCCATCTATCGTCCCAAATGTTAGGATATCATCTATATATCTCATCCACAGCGTGTCTTTAGTTTTTATTGCATTTATTATTACAGTTTCAAAGTATTGCATGTATAGATTGGCTTTAAAGGACTTACCATGCTTCATCAGAATTTTTGTTTCTAGAATGACTCCCCGAACGAAAAGACATTGTTTGATACACATAATTCAACTAACTTTATTATTTTGTCCAGGGCTAGTATGAAATGAGCTGAATAGGGGACTGATTTTTCTCTCAAAAACTGTAGAACGTCTTGTACTGGTATCTTTGTGAATAGGGAATCTACATCTAAACTTAAAAATTTTGTGTTGTGAAGTGGTATATGTGCTAGTTTCAATGTGTGACAGAAATCTTCGGAATGTTCCATGTGACTGGAAGAAAATGTCCCTAAGAATGGGGACAGGAGGCCTGCTAATCACTTAGAAATTTTATAACTGAAAGCTCCGGCACATGAGATAATAGGTCTGAATTGTAGATTATCTTTGAGTTTTAGGAAGGCCATAAAAGTAAGGTAGTTTTGGATTAATGACTTAAATTTCTCCAGTAGTTCAATGCTCTATTTGTCTTTGCCAATTAATCTTACTTTTCCGGAAAATTCTGTAGGGACGTTTTTGAGGGGATTTTTCGTTAATTTCTCATAGGTGTTTGTGTCACTAAGAATGTATCAATAAAATTTCTAGACTGAATTCTCACTTTAGTTGGCAATACACCATTTAATCATTACTTTTGATTCGTAAACAGCACACACACACACACACACACGCACACCAGACACCTTTATATCTTGCTGTATTTCAAAATCATAAGATTATATATCAATTAAAATGTAACGTAACACTTTACCAATGTTTTTATGGGCGAACGGAAGAGAACATTCTCAAGTTACACTAGTACATTTTATATATATATATATATATATATATATATATATATATATATATACTGTATATATATATATATATATATATATATATATATATATATATATATATATATATATATATATATATATATATATATATATATATATATATATATATATATATATATATATATATATATATATATATATATATATATATATATATATATATATAAACACATATATAAGGTACATATAATTTATATACACACATAAACATAGACATATACATATTTATAACCACTTTAACACGTGATTTGTTTATCACATATTACTACAGGTGAAAAATGAGACAGGGTGTAGGCCCTGACCAGTTTCGATTTTATTTCCAAGCCACTGACGAAGGACTGATACATATACTGTCTCTGTCGTATACGTATGTGTCAGTCCTTCGTCAATGGCTTGGAAATAAGTCGGAACCGGTCAGGACCTCCCCCCTTCTATTATTATTCACCTGTAGTAATGTGATATATATATATATATATATATATATATATATATATATATATATATATATATATATATACATATGTATGTGTGTGTGTGTCGTAGAACGTTCAACTGAAATTCTTTTTCTCTCCTGTCCACAAGCAGGATTGTTGAGGAACCGAAATTAAACAGATATCCACTGAGACGCTTCTCCCTAGTCTGAACTCTGATACCGTCCTACATACGAATTAACAGTAACTGGGACGTGACCTCGTTTTGGATCACTCACCCATTAAACCTGAAGGATTAGGCTCAATCGCAGTGCTCCTGGGTCTCCTTGTGATGAATCCTCTCGCTTCAGAGGAGCTGAATGGCAACAGCGTCTTTAAAATAGATTATTCGTATACCATCACAAGGAGAGAGAGACAGAGATTCCATTACAATTCAAGGAAGGTGTTTCACTACTTGGATGTTATATTTACTTTCAATTTCGTTCCTAAGTTAAAGCGTATTCTTAGTAAATTTTTTTTTGTTCCCCTCCTATTGTTTGTTCTAACTACTTAGCTTTTGTCCTCAACAAGCCTTGACTATTTCGTAGTCCGGAGCCTCGAAACTGGGAACAAAATATATAGCAATAATAATCTTGAATAGCATACGAACACAATAATTGTACTGTTCCGTAAAAAAACAAATTAAACTAACCGCTCTTCACTAACTACATAGACAATGGGTCAAGTTGCAGTTTTTTGAGTGAGGAGCTGTCAACCTGAGCAATAGTTTAATTATCATTATCTTTAAGCACCAAGGAGTTAACAGAGAATTCTACCGCTGTACGTGAACAATATAAATGAGTAGTTATAATGGTTTTGGCGGCTCTGAATGACATTCTAATTACTATTATTAGTATTATTGGCAGCAACACTAATACCAGTAGTGGTATTCATAGCTTCAAGCGAACAGGGATGTTGTAATAAAAAAAATACCATTAATGTAACACCAACGGAGGTATATAGTTTCAATGTTCAATCAAAGCAGTCAATTTTAAAAGTTACTCCTGTGTACTTATTAGTACCACCACTGCTCAGGATCGCTTATGTATCTACGGATCATGCTTGAGGTTTCCTGGCATATATACATATATATATATATATATATATATATATATATATATATATATATATATATATATATATATATATATATATAATTTATATATATATGTATTGTGTATATATACAGTATATGTATATATATATCTATATATGTACAGTATATATATGTATATAATATATACATATATATACTGTATATAAAAATATATATATATATATATATATATATATATATATATATATATATATATATATATATGTATATATATATATATATATATATATATATATATATATATATATATATATTTATATATATATATTATATATATATACACACACACATGTATATATACTGTATATTATATATATATACACACACACATATATATATACTGTATATATATATATATATATATATATATATATATATATATATATATATATACAGTATATATATATATATATATATATATATATATATATATATATATATATATATAATATATAGTACATACATAAAAAGAAAACGACCAGCTAGGAAGTTGAAAATTACAAACTCCACGACCGTAACCAGTAGTAATGGTCAGAACCATGGCACGGAAAATCAACATATTGGGAACAGTTGTTTTTTGCACGACTGAAAGCGTTCGTTATTTTACGCAGTTCACATTCCCTATGTCGTCCATTTCAGTAATTTTGTTACCGAAAGACTGTCACGTATTTGAAATGCCGGCCATTACATCAGAACAGTTTTTAGGTAACGGAAATAAAATCTGCCTATGGCGTAATATACAAGCATTCTGAGAATAAAACTTGGCTCATGTTTTGAAGAACTAATTTTCAGAGAAAAATAAACTAATTGGCTATAACTGCTGCAGCATTCGAAACTAAATGGGATCAGATTAAGTAATGAAAAGACTAGGATATGGTAAAAAAAAAAGGTTACAAAGAGTATATATAATTACAGATGTTTTGCAGAATTAATTTTCAGAGAAAAATAAACTAATTGGCTATCACTACTACAGTATTCGAAACTGAATGGGAACAGATTAAGTAATGAAAAGACTAGGATATGGTAAAAAAAGGTTTACAAAGAGTATATATAATTACAGATGATTTACTCCCAGGTAACCACTATTAAAGAAAGAAATAATAGCCGATCTGAATGATGTAAAAGAAGGAAAAGGCAATAAAAATATGAAATCATTTCTGGAAATGATTTTTCGATCCTGTAAAGAGAGCCGGGAAAAGGATAAACTGTGGAAAGACACCAGAAGTTTGCTAAACGTCAAGTGAAATACTGTGGCAGGGGTGATTGCAGCTTAGTGGCTGACCTGTGTGTAAAAGGTAATTCTGTATGAGGCAAATGTTCCAATGGAATGAATAACAAGAATAAATATCGCTTCGTATAAGGGAAAAGATGTTAAATGCACATGTAATAATTATTGGACAACATTACTTAATATACCTCTGCATGTGCATATCCCCGATCTGAGATATTAACACAGCTTCTGAAAATGAAGGACATGGAAGATATTGTGAAAATCGAAAGTTTTATTGTCTAAGTGTTGTCTGACAAGCTTAAGGTAAAAAAAAAAATTATCCAAAGCGTAATATATGAACCTAAAAAAATGTACGATGGAGGTTCACACAGACGCAACAAGGGAGTCGTTGGATACATGGTGAAGCTGGTAATTTTCTAAGCAATTAAAAGTTGTACAGGGAAATCAGAACTCTCTGTTTAATTACTTAGACCAGGCAGTGGCCGGTTTCGTGTAAAACTGGATCTCTGAGAAGGTTCTTACATCTTAATAGCTATTTAATATTTGAAAGAATAGAGGGATGAGTAAAGTGAGGCGAAATATGACTTAAGCACAAATTTATGAGATAACTCATGGATCTGTACAGGGGTGTTGCGTGATTCATGATTTTAGAGGATGCAGTACTATAGGATTGTGCAGAAACTGCAGAGTACTAGTACTCTGACAGTGTTAGCATAGGAGAAAATTAAAGTTAAGGCAAGGTAAGGGAAGGCAAGAAGCTGGTAATTAATGGCATAATGTGAAGTGATAGAATCAAATGGTTGATCCATATACCGTAGGTACTTTTTAGTAAGAGGAGAAAATAATAAAGAATGATTGTAAAGAAGGGAAAGGTTAAATGCAATCCACGATGATGGAGCAATTAATGTTAGAATGCTCGTTATTCTAGGTCTCTTTAAGTCAATGTAATTGACGAAAAATAGCTTAAAAGAGAAGATCTTGTCTATGAAAGCAAAAGTTGACTGTATAAAGGAACTGTTTTCTCAGCCCTCCTTAAATGGAGTAAATAATGTAAATACTGTTGTTGCTGATGGTATTGTTGTTTATTGTTCTGTTGATTTTTCCAGTGTTGCTGTTGTTATGAGTCTATTATTTTTTATACTGATTTTATGTTGCTTATTTTAATTCTTTCGGAAGCCATTGAGCTCATCCCTGGACCTGTTACTCATTACAATAAGAAAAATTACAAAGTACTTTACCCAAATATTCGGGGCTTAAGGTCAGGTTTTCTTGATCTCCAGAGCTGTTTCCGTAACTACGATTTGATGTTTTTATCTGAGACTCCTGTAAGTAGTAGCAAGTCAAAGGTTGATTTTTTAATCCCTGGGTTTGATGGCCCTGACTGTATTTATCGTCATAACATCCCACATGCGCAAGGTATGGCTGTATACACTAAGTCTGGACGACCTATTTATCATCAGGAAAATTTGGGGTGTAGTTGCCATGAAATTCTTCGTTTTAAAATTTTCAGTAAGTTCTACAATGTTTACGTATTTGCTTTTACCGCAATCCAAATATCGACGATTCTAAATATGACCGTCTTTTGGAAAGGATTAGTATGGCTCAGTCAGGATTCAACAGCTTCACTCGTTATTTGTGGAGACTGCAATGCAAAGCACTGTGAGTGGCTAAATTAAAATTCCACATATGAACATGGATTTGTGTGTATCCTCCGATTTTGTCCAGCTAACTGAGGAACCCACTCACATTTCTGGTAATAGATTAGACCTCATATTCACAGATGTTCCAGCTATTGTCAAGTCCAAGGTCTGTGAATATATAGGCACTTCTGATCATTGCGCTATTGAGATGGACACATCTGTCAGTCAGTATATTCCTAATGCCACCATTGGAAAAAAGGTCTGGCTGAAATCTAGAGCCAATTGGGATCACATTATTGGAGCTTATCTGGCACCTAATATTTGAGATGCTATATTAGATCCTGATCCCAAGAAGAAGTAGAATAAAATACTGATGGCTACTTTAATAAGGTATGTCCCTAAAAAGGTCATCAAATTTAGGACAAATGACCAGCCAAGGTTTTGTAATATATTGCAGACAAGCTGACCATGAAAAACAAACCAAATTTAACACATGGAGACGCAATTACTTCCATTTACCACTACTAACTGATCATGGTAGATTGGTTACTGGCCCAAGGGAAAAGGCTGACCTGCTTCATCGAGCTTTTGAAGCTAAGCAATCAGCTGATGATGTCCCTCTCACTGATACTTGTCACCCTGAACCTATTCTTACAAAATCTGCATTTCACTCTAGGGATGTTAAGAAAATTCTGGATAATCTTGACAGCTGGTGTGGAGAAGATCCTGATGGTTTCTTCCCTTTGTGTTTTAAAAGAGTTTCCAATGTGTTGTCCCCCAAGATAAGTAGATTCTATAGATTTTCATATACACGCGGTACCTTTGCAGATGAGCACAACCTTAGTAATTCAGTGCCTGTTCCAAAGAGTGGCATATCTGTAGGCTGCAGTAACTACAGGCCAATTTCTATTCTCCTTGTGCTCCCCAAAGTTGCTGAAAAGCTTATTTTTAAGCCACTATTTAAGTACATGTAATCTAAAGGATTGTTAGCTAATAGTCAATATGCATCTAGAAAGCAGTTAGGTACCTGCAATGCTCTTTTAGACTTCACATACCATTTGCAAGAGAACCTTGTTAAGGGTTGTGAGTGTAGAGTAATTCAAATAGATTTTAGTGCTGCTTCCGATTTAGTAAATCACAAGGCAATTATTTATAAACTTTAGTATCTTGGAGTCGGTGAATATGCTTTAGAGTTACTTCAAGATTTCCATACAGGTAGGCAGCAGTGAGTTGCTGTTGATGGGATCTTTAGTGAACCAAGACCTATTGTGTCCGGAGTTCCACAGGGTAGTGTTCTTGGTCCATTTTTATATTCGGTGTATACAAGTGATATGGTTGTTGGCCTGGAAAACAAGATTGTTCAGTATGCCGATGATGCAACACTTGTGGGCACAGTAGAGTCTCCACTTCTGAGAAATATAGCTGCCCTCAGCCTCAATCGGGACATGGACCAGATTAGTGAATGGTGCAGTCGGTAGGGTATGAGGCTGGATGCCAGCGAAACAAAAAACTATTGATTAGCAGATCTTGTACAGATTTTCCACCCCATCATTCCCTTCAGGTGGATGGGACTTTGCTGAATGAGTCTGAAGCTTTAACTATTCTAGGTGTAACTTCTGACTCACACCTTACTTTTGAGAAATATCTAATGAAAGTTGCAGCAAATGCCACACAAAAGTCAGGTATCGTTGGTAAGGCCTCATATATTTATAAACAGTGATAAAATCAATGCAACCTGTTTTAGGTCATTTGTCCTTCCTTTACTGGCGTATTATTCTCTGGTGTGGATGTCTTCTGCCAGAGATTTATCTCTTTTAGAGAGAGTGTGGTAGGTTTCGGTTTTCTAATATTAGCAGTTATGACTTGGACCATCAACGGATAGTCTCTTGTCGCTTCTTCATAAGTTGTGTTTTAACAGAGATCTTTCACATTCACAATTGATCCCTGGCCTCCTTTTCCCGCCGAGAGCAACCAGAATCGCTGAACAGCAGCACCAATATGCAGTAAATGTGCCTTGCTGTCGAACTTCTCAGTTCCAGAGGTCGTTTATTCCTTACACCGTTGCGCAGTGGAACAGTCCCCCTGAGGATGTCGTGCAATTAGAACTTCAAAAGTTCAAGTGATGATGCAAAGCATTACTACCCTAATGCCATTCACCTTGCATTTAAATACATTTTTATCTATTTATTCATTTTTTTTTCTTTTTATTAAGTGAGATATCTTCTTTCTGAATTTCCCTTTACCTTCTTTTACTTCCCAATGAGCACCATATTCTTTGGAAGCTTGAATTTCAAGTCACTGGCCCCCGTGGGCTTGTTCCATATGAACAGGGTTCATCTTCTGAATAATAACAATTATATGAAAAGATTGTGTTTACATTTAATATTTTCAACAGCGATTCGACTCAAAGCCGATAAAAGATGATAAAGGGTGTTCTCAAGTAATGCTTTCTTCACCTCACTTTATTTTATAAAATGTTTTCATAACTTTAATGTAGCAAATACACAATTTGAGATGGATATTCCAAAACCCTTCATATTTTTTCTGATTTGTAGTTTGTTATTCAGAAATCGAGTAACGACAAGACAATGTTCTCAGGAACAATGAAGAGAATATTAATATAATACCCTAAAAAATAATGTACACAAGTTAAATTACTTGCTGCTTTTATAAATATATTAAATCTACACAAAATATGTTCACTGGTCAAAGGAATAACGTTCTTTTAGAGTAGATAACGGAAAAATCACATAGGAATGATTTGTCCCATAATGGCATTATTAAAAGATGGAAAAAATTGTGTCCAGAAATCTTGAATCAGCTTTAATAAACTAACAAAGGAAAATAATACTGATTTAAGCCTGGGTCTATGCACTATTAAGCCCATTCTGAGCAAGGTGTCTAAATGAGAAACTAAAGTGTCAGTAATTCTGGCTAATGACCTTTGTCATGCCTTGTTTTATCCATGTACCCGAGTTAATCGTAGACAGTTGTTCCTCACTTCAGTCCAAATGTAATAATCTTTGTATGCATTAAAACGGTTAATTACCCATTCATCTTAGTTGTTTAAAAACCAAAATCGAGTCTTCTTTTTATCTTTTGTTCTGTTGTATATAGCTCGCTTAAAAATGCCTTAGAGTACAGGCAAAAGATCTTGCACTTCCTTGCCTCGCTTTTCCCGTGGCTAAATATTCTGTGGACTACTGGGCAGCAGGCTGGGAGCAATCCCAGTATTTAGCAAATGTAAGCTAAGCACAGAACTATTCCGATGTACCCAATCTTTAATAAATACACTTTTCAAAGGTATGCAGTGGGGTCTCCACATCCATATCCATATCCACACTCACACATATGTCTGTATGTATATATATATATATATATATATATATATATATATATATATATATATATATATATATATATATATATATATATATATGTGTGTGTGTGTGTGTGTGAGTGTGTGTGTGTGTGTGTGTATGTGTACATACGATATTTATCAATAAGACTGCTCTCAAAATAGTTTCTTACTATGCTTAGCTGGACGATTTGGACAATCCCCTCGGTATCTGTAAAACTTTTGTCAAGTACGACGCTAAAATCAAGTTAACTTGTAGAGTCCAATTACAGTTTGTTTTCAATACGATTTCTCCAGTAAACGACATCCTCATATCAACTAGGTCTTTCCCAAAAAGCAGTTCTAATTACGATGTACGAATCTCAAGATAATTGACTAATGCCCAGGAAAATACTAACAAACAGCATCAAAGACGACAATGGTAATGACGCAATTTCCTGCAAATGAGACATAAGTCATAATGATATTTTGAAGAGGGGCCGCTGTTATCCAGCTGAATAGTACGAAAATAAGCATGATTACACGTTCATAAATCTTGGAATTAAATGAGAAAAACAGACATTTTCATTTCAACACGAGGACAGAGAGAGAGAGAGAGAGAGAGAGAGAGAGAGAGAGAGAGAGAGAGAGAGAGAGAGAGAGGGGGGGGGGAGAATGTTTAAGAATTTTACAAACGAAAAGGATACTGTACGATTTTGTCATAATATGAATTGAAGGTTTTGTATATTTTACGTGACAGCCGAGCATATTACAAGGTTGACTGATCAGTAAATATAATCTGAAGTCACAAAGGTTATTATCATAGCTATAATGACATCTTTGGTTGCAAGTAGCTTGGAATGGAAAAAAGGTTAATTCTGCAAAAAATTTTTCAAGAAATCTTCACTCATTCTATGCACTATCTACAATGATTTTGAGCCTCTGAACCCGTCAAATTCTATATAAAACAGTGATAAAATTTCACTGTAAATTGCATGTTTAGAAGGAAATCAGGTTCCGCAACAAACCCGAGAAACACCAATTGATTAGCTTAATGGCAGAATAATCTACTTAATTCTAGTTTTCTCTTACACATAATAAGATGTCTCAACTTTTGTCGAATGCGTTCAGTAACTGCATCAAAAAAGATGATTTCTATGGATGCATGTTCACCTCCATTATTTTCCACCAATAGGGAATCATATGATGGGGGTCACACAGCGAATGTCCCCCACTAAGATTTCATCACAATTAATCATCATTTTTAGCTGTTTTTTAAACAAGAGCGCATAGGTGAATCCATCACGCCCCAACTTTTTTGATGCGAGAAAACATTGTGCCATCATGTACGGCCTTCATTCCAGCCAGTTTCCCTCTCAGTATACGGACAAGTTGGAAGAATTTTTACACCAAATAACCTAGAAGTAAGGGGTATATCATTAATTATTGACGTCCCATTTTCAGTGATTTTGCGAATTTATGCGATATTATTGTTTCGGAAAGGATTTTTCCGAATTTCAGTAGCCCGTATATCAAAAACTATCAACGCACTTTTAAACAAAAACATTGTTTCCGCTCATTCTATTGTCTTTTGATTTTGAATATACAAATTTCATGCAGTCTACTGACAGCAGGTTATACCTCTGCCAAAGTACATATCGCAAAAATCAGCTAATTCAACGAGTCTCTGCATTTGATTTTCTAAAAGGGTGATCAATATCTCAGGGAATAATGGGCAAGATGGTTTCCAAGATACAAATCTTCAAGTCTCCATTGATAACGAACCAAAGTTACCCATTGGGAGGAAGTCACTCAATGAATTTGTCTTTTCTCTCACGTTCATCAAAATACGTTCACCAGTTCTAGAGAAATCTTCAACAAACAAACGCACAAACGGACATGGTAGAAAGCATAATCTTTCTGTAACTCAGTAGGAGGAAGCTTAATTCTTTTCCGAAAACATTATGATCCAGGTTGGGTATAAGAGGAAGGAACATTCGAAGCAATTCACTTATAAAGACAATGGTAAATCGCTATGCCAACGTTTATTTATTTTTTACGGAGTCTCCCTTCAAAAATTAAATAAGGAGAGAGAGAGAGAGAGAGAGAGAGAGAGAGAGAGAGAGAGAGAGAGAGACATTGGTTCTGACATATGCTGTTGTTGGTAAGTAAAATGTAAGTTTTATGCCTATTTCAAAAAACAATGAAACAATTACATTAATTCCTACAGCATTTCTATAGCTATTTACCGCTTCGGATGTCTGATAAATGTATTGAAATATATTCTTCATTTTACATGAACCATATTGTAACATATTTCTTTTTCTTTTTAACACTGGACAAAAGCGATAGAAAACTTATACCAGGCACTGGAATATACCTTCTGCCAAGAGTATAGTTGCATAAGTGTCCAACAGAAACATCAACTTCAAACGGCCATACAGGCTTGATTACAATATTAAAAGAAAAACTTGGTATGCCGTTAAATCCTACTATGTAAAACGTAAGGTGTATCCATTTATTATTTTCTGTGTGACAAAGTGAAGGGAAAACGCACACACGTTTAAGAAAAATCCAGAAAAACATAATGCTACTAATACATTATATGTACGATACAATGAAAATACGTCCAAGATCCTACAATGAGAGAACAGCAAAAAAATCCTAATGCATTAACATTTCGCTAAGCAATAAAAAACGCCTTATGACCTTTTGAGCCGATCAACTATCTTACATCCAGTGTCACGCGCAAAGCGTTCTGAAATAAAAATGCTTTTTTCCTTTCAAGACTTTTCACACGAGACTATTAAATTCTGAAGTTAAGAAAACTCGCAGATTTGAGCTTACGTGAGAGGTCAATTATGTTTGCGAGTTTCGATGAAAGGGTTAAAGCCCAGCAAATGCATTAAGCGAAGATTGGCTCCCATTTGACTCGGTCAATAAATAGACTTTATTTTTAGAATTCAAATGCACCCTTTTCCTCCAACACTAAACAACTTTATATTGGAAATTTTGAATATTTCCCAAAGAACACCAATGGTAATGACGCTTTTTCTCGGCATCAGGCCTGTAAAGTGGTCAGTCTTTATATACAGTATATATATATATATATATATATATATATATATATATATATATATATATATATATATATATATATA
The DNA here is from genome assembly GCF_040412425.1 of Macrobrachium rosenbergii. Taxonomy (NCBI): domain Eukaryota; kingdom Metazoa; phylum Arthropoda; class Malacostraca; order Decapoda; family Palaemonidae; genus Macrobrachium; species Macrobrachium rosenbergii. The sequence continues at coordinate 21,304,133 of NC_089779.1, forward strand.
TATATATATATATAAGGAGCCTCGATGGCACAGTCGGTTACAGCAGCAGCTTCGGACTTCGTAGAGGTCTGTGGCGCAGGTTCAAATCCACAGCCGACTGATCTGAGAGGCGGACACTTTGCTATCTGTGTAGACACCCCGGGATTATGTATGTAATCAATGGATAGGTTTGCTTAAAAAGCAAATGGGTGTTACAGACTAAATACACACACAAAACAAAGCCACTACAACATCTTCTAAAAACATAACAAACACCTCACACGTCTCGAACTCGACCTACCCGGCGCAACAACAACTCGCTGCTGGGAGAAAGGGCGTTGGGTCTGGTATGATACATGTAACATACGCTACCGGGGTCTAAGCGATGTCAGGCAGGGCAGCCGATCGAGACTACGGTCTACCCCAAAGCCAAATCAAAAGTCCTTCAAAAGAAGGCATCGTGCTTACCCCATACAAAAATGGGAAAAAAGCACGTTAAAAGAAGAAGAAGAAGTATATATATATATATATATATATATATATATATATATATATATATATATATATATATATATATATATATATATATATATATATATATATATAAATGGATGTATGTGTGTGTGAGTATGTTCCAGCATAACTCTGAAATGCATTGAGCAATTTCAATCAAACTTTTTATACATATGAATTACTACCTGGAAAAGAATACTGTGGGAGTAAGACATTCCTGGCACCAAAGGGTGTTGGGGTGGGAAGGGGGTGACAAGTAAAAATAACCGAAAACGACAGATATTAGTATCTAATACAAAGTTTTCGAGGTCACTGAAATAAATAGTGACACCCCCGACGCCCTTTAATTACAAGTTCAGCCCTGATAGGATGGGGGGTGAGAAGGGGTGGGAAAGGGTTGACATGTAAAAATAACCAAAAACGACAGATATCAGTGTCTAATCCATAGTTTTTGAGGATGTTGGGAAAGGTGCAATACTTCAGGAGGTTCATCCCAAATTTCACTGACGCAGCTGCGCTCATCACAAACCTACCTCTTTGGGGGGAACCAAACTTTCCAATGCATACCCGAGTACCAGAAGGATACAACCATCTAAAAGTCGTACCCACCAGCCAACCTGTTCTTCACACCCCGAACTGCGAGCAACCGTTCAGCCTGGCAGTTGACGCTAGTGATGTAGGAATTTGTGCTGTTATGTTCCAGGAAGATAATGGCATTCGGCACCCAATCACCTATTATTCCAAAAAGCTCAACTCAGCCCAGACTAGATACAGCACGATCGAGAAAGAGCTCCTTGTCATGATCTTCGCTATGAAGAATTTTAAATCTTACCATGCAGATCATAAATTTCCCTTGACTGTCCTCACGGACCATAACCCCCTCAAGTATCTCACTACGTACAGGAATCAAAATAAGCGCTTAATGCATTGGTGCTTAGATTTGCAGGACCAGAACTGGAAAATAGAGCATATCAAGGGCACCAACAGTAAGATTGCTGATTTTCTATCCAGACACTACATCACAACCCTAGAGCCACGGAACAGCCTGGCCTACTTCCAGAGAGCAGTGCCCAGGCCTCTCATTCCTGAGAGTAACCCCTGAGATTGCTTCCTTCCTTGATGCTATCTTTTCTTTGATGCCTGATGAAATCGCAATCGTGAATGTTGTTGAGACTTCAGCTCCCAAGCACTCATGCCACATGGCACAGTGCCAGCTGCATTGAGTACTGTGGCAGCCCCCTAACATAAGCCCACGCAGTACTCGCAATTTGATGCCTCCTCAAGGCAAAAACTAACAGCATGAATTTGCAATCTTGATGTAACTGAACTAACAAAATAATGAATAAATTTTATTAACCAACTAACCTTAGTTTAGACTGTATGATTAACTCTCATAAAATGGCTGAGTATTTGATGATTGATCAAGCCATGACCAATGACATTTAACGTAAAGTGTAAATTCATAAAGATGTTGGCATAAAGTACTTTGTAACTACTGCCTCCGTAACTGATTGATGATCATAAGACTTTACTGAGAGTAGTCAACCCTTTCTGCGTTTAATATAATTCCATTATCATTAATGTCAGCGCAGAAGCTTACAGGCTTGATTTAATTATATAAGACAACCAAGAGAAATAGAGTAAATTGAGGAGCAATATGATGCAAGTGACTTGCTGAGGCAGACACGCTCACCCAATTAAAGATGTAACTTGTCTACTTGAAGGGGAAGCTATGCTACAAGATTATGCAGACAGAGTGATTGCACCTGCTTATCTCGTACAAAGCCAGCTCACTTGCCTCAAATTAGAATAAAACAAATAACCAATGAGCACAGAGAACTTGTTTGTCAGGTCACCTAGACCCTCAGATTTGGAATTTCCCTATTCCTCGGCTAAGAACTGCAAGGAAGGAGCTTCTTTCCAGGCAACCTCACCAGCTTTTTATAATAATAATGTAAGAGATAAAAGAATAAAACTCATTTTACTAATTTTTAAATAAAAGAACTGCGGGTATCATTCACCCCTTCACGAATTCTCTCCCTCTTTCCCTATATGGGTAAGCCCTTAATACCTCATGTGTTCAAAGTGACTGCCTGAGATCCTTATCCCTAGGTGCAGCCTTCAAAGATGTTAATCCTTGCCAGCAGCGGACAACCAGCAAGGGAGGAGCCAAAAGAGAAAACGCCTGGCCCATAGTTCCTGAACATGTGCCAGCCACCGTGACACCTGAGAAGGTGACCCGATGTGTGTGACCCTATAGTGACAGAGTGGGCATTGACTTCAGCGCCATCTACAATGATGCTCAGGCTTAATCCCCCGATGTTATATATGAGCCATGAAACAGCAGTTCGAGGAGAGAAGCACTCAGAACTCCACAGAGGACAGTACTCCTTACCTTTGCCTGTCCCCTGTACCCTCCACATGTTCGACCTCAAGGCTCAAACCAGTACACTTTTGTAAGTGGCATCGCCTCATTTCCGCCCCCGCCACCACCAACACCCTATTGGACGAGGCCACCGTCATCCTGACGATGGTAATGCATCAGAATAAGGATTCTTTTAGTCAGTCATGATCCTGTTATTCCTTTGCCTGATTTATTTTCTATTTCATTGTGCGATCACCTTCAGTAAATTTGTGTTGAAGTGTTAAGTGTTAATGTAATTGTGCATTTAGTGTTTGAACTGAGTTATATGGCACCATTTGTGCATTCCCTCACTTCCCTTTGAGAGTATTATTATTTTTGCAAGTAACCGTCTTGCATCTTGTTACAGATCGGCCTTGGCTGTGGAACCAATCTAGGCTCTATCCCATGTGCAGTGGCCTTATGCCACCCCTTAGTCTACCCCTCTGCGATGTTCCTGTCATGAAGACATCATCAGCATAGAATATTTCTCCTGTGTAGGATTCATTCATTTAGCAGGACCTTATTATCACCTGCCCCGTAATTCGTCATTCTTCTGATCTATGTTTATTATGTAAATATAATTAATTTAGAACGTTTTGAGTTTACGCAATCTTTCCCTCACATGAAGAAGGCCCTAAGCCAGCATTTTTTCTTTTGATTCATCTGCAGATCTGCCTTAACCAGTCTTAATAGTTAGATTTTAGTTTAAATAAAATATAGTAGTTTTTCTTGGTAATGTAAAGAACTCCCTGTGATTATCTGTTACAGCCCAGAATCCAGTAAATATCTAAGTCAGAATCGTAGCATTGGTGACCTTGTGCCAAGATCCTGTAGTTGCTGTGCTGGATCTCTCAAAATGCGACTATCAGTTGAATAGCGAGTGGTAAAGCTGGTCGCAGGATTAGAAACGACCCTAGTAGCATACCCCTCCCTTTATAGGCATATGAAAAGAGCCAGTTCCACAGCATAAGTACAAGTGTTGATATATTTTTGCTTAGGTTTATGCTAGGTGGGAAAAGTGACTGGAGATCAGTGTTAGGATTGGTAGACCACGTGCATGCCAAATTTAGTTCATGAGAAGAGAGAGCGTATTAACCAATCCATGAGATTTTGGTGCTAATACATGTTAGCCTACATGTTTTCAAGGATATGAAATCTAAGGAGTGAACTTAGCCGAAGAGTTAATAAAGGGAATAGTGGCCTTATTCCTTTGTCCACTTGATAAGAACAATCTGAAAGTCCAAAATTCCTAGATAGGCCTATTGTGTAGGCGGCCAACAAAGGCCTGACCCCAGCCATTTTCGTCTTGCTGGATTTATTCTCTCTCTCTCTCTCTCTCTCTCTCTCTCTCTCTCTCTCTCTCTCTCTCTCTCTCTCTCTCTCTCTCGCTTGATCGATGGGTAAAGCTAGAAAGTATATAGGAATTAACTACATTTCCGGTCTCCAGTCAAGAGAATTGTAAATTCCGACCCGGAATCTTCAATTCCAGGCCAGTGGCCCCGCCCCTAACCATCTGCCATATTTAATTTTGAGTTCCATTGAAAAATTCCATTGTTGTGAACTGCAACCGCACAGTGCTCACGTATAAGTCCATTTCTTTTGCTAGCTAATTTTATCCATACATCCATGAAGCCCACCGAATTTTGAGAATAAAAATTTTAAATTCCTTAACCGAGTCGGATATTCCTCAGTGAGTCCGCAGTATTCCTGTAAATTTATTTATTGAAGAATATATATATATATATATATATATATATATATATATATATATATATATATGTATATATATATATATATATATATATATATATATATATATATATATATATATAAATATATATATATATATGATCATACATACACATATATAATATATATATACACACACACACACACACACACATATATATATATATATATATATATATATATATATATATATATATATATATATATATATATATATATATATATATATATTATATTTATTTATATATATAATACACACATATATATATTTTAAAGATTAGCGCCAAAATACGCTATGAAAGCGCCCGCCTTTCTGCTTTGCTCTGCCAATAGATAGGCCTCTGTCTATTTTGAACCTGTGAGAGGTAGTGGATACTGGCTTGGGTTAGTTTGAACCAGTGGAAGTCAGGGGTATAAGAGCTCAGAGATGTAATCTTTTTGGGCAGTAAACTGGCTTTGCACCGTTTTCTTTGGTACAGGAGAGTAAGCCGTTTTCTTTGATATAGCAGCGTGACCTGGGTCAGGACATCACCCCCCCCTACCCCTGTCCAGAAGCAATAAAAGGTCAGGGCGAGGAATGCTCAGCCCTCACACACAGTATCGAATTTAAGCCAAGCGGTCACACTACCGTGCCCCCCACCCTCTGTTCGCTCGCCGCCACATGGAAACCCGCCGCCCTCTGCTCCGTGTCCCGATCCACGTGGCCCTCAAAGACTGCAAGCGGGGATTGCAAGTCCCCTAAAGCGAGCTGATACTCAACGGTGGCCTTTTCATCATCCCAAGGGCGTCCTTTTCTGCCCCAATCTACGACTTGAAGCAGTACCTTGATGAGAGAGGCCCTTTTGTCGACGCAACCACGTGTATCTCTGGCAGAAGACGAAGCTGGACGCCGATGTCAACCTTACGCCCCTACAATGTGGTAAAGTACCCAAAACGAGTTGCTAGTCACGTTACTTCGCCCTTGTGCATTTATCAACTTCTGGGCCTATAACTTTGTATTCTCTGATGCTTCTTGGTTCAATCCCGGCCCACGTGTTCACTGCTTCTTTCCTCTGAGTCACAAGTAACGCCTCGGGGAGTCCTTGGCGCCTTCAGCGCACCCCCGAGTAATTCATTCCCCAAATTCCAGCATTAGATTTGTAACCTGGGTCCTAATGTCGTTTCAGAAGGACAATCGTAGCAGAATTCTCCTTGGTCCGTTTTCTTGGCATTCCCAAGCTCCCCCCCCCTCCGGGAGGACTTCTGCAGCAGCAATTTAACGTGTTTCAGTTAATTTCCCTTTGATCTTGTGTGTTATGAGAATATACCTATTTTTGTATCCACGTGTTTCACGCACTTCCCTTTGAGTAAGAGCCCTCCGCTCCTTGTATCACTCCTATTAGTTTGTGTTTTATATGTCCTGGTTATCTTGCAAGGCCATTTTAGAGAAAAGTAAAAAATGTGGAGTCATAAGAACCACCTGCACCAGGAAACATATAAAAATATATATATACATAAATATATATATATATATATATATATATATATATATATATATATATATATATATATATATATATATATATATATATATATATATATATATATATATTATATATATATATATATATATATATATATATATATATATATATATATATATATATGTCTATATATATATGTCTATATATATATGTCTATATATATATGTATATATATATATATATATATATATATATATATATATATATATATATATATATATATATATATATATATATATATATATATATATATATATATATACATATATTTGTTATACGGGTCCTTCAGCTGATGAGTTAATTATTAATTACTGTAATTTATGTAGCCCCGCTCTACCTAAGACCCACGTAATCCTGTTAATTAAATCTAAAAGTTACCCCAAAAGACAGATAATTAACTGAATTAGATTAGGTCGCCAGTCAGAACTATGTTATTGAATAATTTGATAATTTCTGAAACAAATGAATTAAATGAAACCCATTTATTACCCACCTAGTTCCAACAAAAGAAAGAATGCATTGTTATAGTGAGGGAATTTACATGAGCCAATAGTCCCCTTCGGACACAGGAATATTTTCCCTACTTCAGCTATAACGCAGCGGATGATCGTTCTCGTAGCTCTCCCGTAAGCAATTCTAGTATATTAAAGGTTATTCCTCTTCCAAACAATGGTACAATCAGGTTCCAAGGCTTGCCTGAGTATTACTTACAACTGACCTTCTCCCTAAATCCTACTTACTGCAAGGGGAGTATCTTATGCAATCTCACCAGGCAATAATAATTATAGTTTGTATACTCAACTTCATACAGGAAATATGGTTCCACCAGGATCTTTAGTCAGTGGCTGAGGAAGGGGGAAAATGGAAATGGAAGTACAGTGGAAGAAATACCAGCAGGTCGGCGAATACTTGTCAATTCCAGACTTACCTTTCACGCAGGCTGCTTGTGCACTGCAACGGACGCCCGGGATCTGGAACAACGCGTAATGTCGATTCACTTAGTAAACAAAAGACAAAAAGGGACAAAGGACAGAATTATCAGGAACAAGGACGCATGCATGTGCTCTCTAGGACTGCTGTGTTCTTTCTCTCTGACTGTCTTGGGTCAGACCGGGCCGTTGTGTATTTGTAAACAACGTTCCTTCCATAGCCTCCGGCAGCCTGAAAAATGACAAAACATTGCCGATACATAGTACAGAGAAAAGGAATGCTTAAGAACACCCTCACTAGAGGTGACCTGGTGAAAACCTCCCTGTTGGATAGATCTCTAATACTAACTTATGAGCTGTTAGAAACGTTTAATTTTGAACACACAACTAGCTCCTGCCCATATCTTGTCCTGCGTTTCCCAGAAAACTACTCTTGTCTTTGTTAGGATTACATTCCTGCTAAATATTTATAAATATTTATATAAGAATATATATATATATATTCTCCAGTATTGCAATCCAAGTTGTTAGGCGGGTCTAAAACAAGAATGTTGAACAATTAGTGGTAACTGGAAACAAAGTGCTTTAACAACTTACATTGTTATACTCCCTGATTTATATTTCTGGATTAATTTACTTTAGGAATATTCTATAAAAGGTTTTAAATGAAGTATTAGAATTTCACAGACCCCTTACAACAGAGATTCCGCAAACTGATAATTCCCTCCATCCAGTTCATATACATTTTTAGCTGACCAGGACAACGATATTACAGCATAACTACAGTTGATTTGCTCATCACAAAGATTGCATTGCAATTTCAAAGACCAGTTTCCACGGTTGTCGAAACATTATCAGGATTTGCCAAGTCGTTACGCAATTTCCTCTGCAATCAGTGTTTCCATGTCTTCTCCAATGAGCGTGGGGTCACTGCCGTAATGAAATTAAATGAAGCTGTATCAGTTAATTAATCTATCATCAGTTATAAATACTCCATAATGATCCAGATCGAACAAGTAACACAACATTACATATTCCAATGATGAAAACGAAGATGTCTCTCTTGCTCGGCAGTTATAAGGCAATTAAGAACCAAGAGAGGAGAGGAGAGGCTGAGGAAGAATTACGCTATATTGTTGCGTATTTAAGCAGGAAGAAAACCTGATTCCGTTCTTTACTAATTTCCTACTAAAGATTTAACATGTTATTTTCTCTATGAATATTGTTATCATTATTTAATACGAACTACTACTGCTACTGTACTACTGTTATTGTAGTAACATATACATCTGTGTGCGTGCATATATATATATATATATATATATATATATATATATATATATATATATATTTATATATATATATATATATATAAAATTTCTCACACACCCCTGCGACTTTTTCATGTTCACAGGTATAAACACTCACTTTACTATATAACTTACAACCACGTGGAATTATAACTGGCAAGTACTTCGTCGCCAGGCAGTGGTTACAATCCTGCCAAGGCCGAAGCACTTGTCAACTAGAATTCCCATTAGTGGCAAATTAATACCAAGGTAGGTATAGTGAACTGGATATTAAACGATATGTGTACGCGAACACACACACACACGCACACACATACAGTATATATATGTGTATATATATATGTATGTATATATACGTATATATATACATATATATATATATATATATATATATATATATATATATATATATGTGTGTGTGTGTGTGTGTGTGTGTGTGTGTGTGTGTGTGTATATATATATATATTCTACAGACCAACATCATGTCTAAACTATGCATAGAAGAATGTCTCTAGCATCCATCCTTCACCTATATAAAATGAGCTTCTGTTCCAAAATACACGAGGATGAGTCTATTCAGTCTGTTTTACGAGATTCAATTGTCATCAGGTGCTTCAGTACTGCAATTCTGATTAGAATGCAATATTTGGATGTCACTCAGATCTTATGGAATCCGATTTGGGGATTCGCAATTGCTCATATTTCCAAGGCTTTACATCTTAGAAACAGAAATGAGAGTCTTTTGAATTCAAGATCATTTAACAAAATAGTCAACTTTTTCAGTCTTGTAGCTTATTATTGTATTGACAGGTGATTTGCAAGTGCCGTCTCAAAAACATTCGTAATTAGCATCCATGTAGTACGGTAACAGGGTAATGGAACGAGGCTTTGGACAAAGCAATTAACGTTGTTTCTTCTGCTTTTGATATAGTATTGATATCAAAATGTGACATGCAAAGGGCTTCGAAAATCTCATTGAATATTTAGTAATTTGAATACTTTCCTGTACAATAACCCTGACAGAGAGTTCATCATAAAACAGGACATATATTTCCTGATAAAACTCGAACAGATTTTTTTCCATCCGTTTTCTATAAAGAGTATAAGATAGATCTCCGTAAGGAGGTAGTGCCGTCAGTGCACCTCACGCGGTGCACTTTAGGCATTACTTAAGGTTCTTTGCAGTGTCTTTTCTGCCCCTAGCTGCAAACTTTTCATTCCTTTTACTGTACCTCCATTCATGTTCTCTCCTAACATTTTCATAACGCAACTGCGAGGTTTTACTCTTTCTTTTATCGCTGAATGGCCTCATAGGTCCCAGCGCTATGCCTTCGGCCTAAATTCCATATTCCATTCCTATTAGATGAAAAGAATCCGTAATTTATCTCTCCTATTCGGGATCATAATGCACACCACAGTTCAGTAACAAATAACATAAGCAGCCCTTAATTATAAGGCACTTAACCCTAGCTGATGGGACATCGCTGAACCAACTTGAAGGGTACTCGGACAGTTTTTCATAGTTTCGTGCAGAATAGGCGATGCTTTTGTTAATGAAGTATAAAGTGCTATGCAGTTTCGCCATAATTAGGTAAAGAAAATTAAATGTAATTTAAGAGAGAGAGAGAGAGAGAGAGAGAGAGAGAGAGAGAGAGAGAGAGAGAGAGAGAGAGATAGAGAGAGGTTAGACCAAGTCTAGGTTCTATCTCCAATCACTACCAGAGTTAATTGCGTCACTTCCGCTGGAAACTCCTCATTTCCGAACGTGTGTGATACTGGTCAGTGTCGGTTGAGTTCAAGATTATACTGAATGTCAGATAAGAGCAAACTCTGCCAGTGGAAAGGTTCACGAAGGTCTTTCAGTTCAGTATTGCGAGAAAACGTCATGATGTTGAGTTCCATAGTTATTATGGCTATGGTCAATATTATGCTTTTTACAGATTCGAATATCAATGATTGGCTGCATCCTTAATATCTATAAGTTATTCTGCGTGTCCTGTTACAATGGCAGAAGGCACTAAGCTTTTAGTTTTCTGTAAAAGAAAACTATTGAGATGGCTTTGTCAGTCCGTCCGCACATTTTCTGTCTGCCTTTAGATCCTAAAAACTACTGAGGCTAGAGGGCTGCAAATTGGTATGTTGATCATCCACCCTCCAATCATCAAACATACAAAATTATAGCCTTCTAGCCTTAGTAGTTTTTATTTTATTTAAGGTTAAAGTTAGCCATGGATCGTGCATCTGGCACCGCTATAGGTGCCAACAACGCAGGCCATCACCGGGCTGTGGCTGAGAGTTTCATGGGCCGTGGCTGAGGGTTTCATACGCTGTACAGAAAACTCGATTGCGTTGAAGAAACTTCGGCGCATCTTTTACTCCAGAAGCTGTGAGCCCTCAGGATTAAGAAGTCGTTTTGGATGAGGTTGCTGGCCCCATGCTTTCTTTGCCCTGGTCTTGACCAACGACAGTCGATACCACAAGTGAGTGATCGACTCACAAGTGAGTGCTTCACTGAGTGTTGACACAAAGGAACAATGGGATTTAACGGAACATGAACATGGCTAGGGGAGTGATGGTTCTGTCTGTGTGTGTGGGTTTCATTTTCGATGTTGTCATCTAGAATGATACACTGCAATGTTTTCTTTCCGTTCACAATAAGACTTGATTCGTATCTAGTGGACAAGCCTCATTACAAAATTAGGCTTTACAAGAAATAGTGATGAAACTATTCGTTCAAAATATCACTTGGGTTCTACCTCATTATGTGTTCAATATAAATGAAAAATGTGACATTTCCCCATGTGTAAGAACATTGTTTTTAACAATTTTAAAGAACAAACAAAACCATCCCTACTGATTTGCAAGAATTTCGATGATTTGTGGAAATGAATGAACTAAACTCGATGGCTACAGCTATCTTCCATATTACTGAGCGTCATTGTCGATAAGGATATTTCTTTCTTTCAGGTACATTAGGGATTTAAATGTATAATTAACTGTCTTGTCTGTACATCCCACTCATAGAATTGTCAGAGGGGAGATGTATTAGGGAAGAAGATATTGAGACAGCGTTTTAATTATTTTTACCCGAGATTAACATGGAACAAGTATTCCCCTTGTCTTAGTCGTGTAAGTTACATTATCTAAATTGCACGTCGAACATGCAGTTAATTTGTATCAGAGTATATTTTGGCACAAATATACTCAATTGTCTAATTTTACATTTTAGTTAAATGCACCTTTGACTTTCTGTTCGCAAAATTACTCTTCAGTACTCACAAAACTTAAATTTTTTCTTCGACCAAGTATATGAATCAAAATATAGTTAGCTCATGTTTATAACCTACTTCTTCGTGAAAATACAATTAGCTTTCTAAAGCTTTGTCCAAAGTTACGTACAATAAGGAAAAATATTCAACTGAAAAAATTAGATGCTTGCTGTGATTTCTCAGTCCCTTAGATATAAAAATTTGACTGCTACCCGGTAGAGTATCATCCAGAGAGAGAGAGAGAGAGAGAGAGAGAGAGAGAGAGAGAGAGAGAGAGAGAGAGAGAGAGAGAGAGAGAGAGAGAGAGAGAGAGAGTGTAGTGGAGGAGGAAGTATGCCATAATCGTTGAAGAAATAGAATGGCATTAAGATTTATCGAAACTTAAAAAACATTTCCGAAATTGTAAATTACTTTGTCTCAGAAAATGTATAAAATATCGTGATATATAAGAATGCATCGTTCAAATGAAAGGTTAAAGTCCCGACTTCCCTGTGGAATGAAAGCAAAGTAATGATTTCCGTCCTCATCCTTCAGACGACTAACAAAGTCGCGACGGAGGACGTCATCATCGTTAAGGTCAACCTAACACTTCAGTCACAGGACTCAACACAGAGGGCATACAGTCCCATGTAACACTCATTATACGTTAGAGGAAATGTGATGAACAAACGATACATACACATATACTGTATATATATATATATATATATATATATATATATATATATATATATATATATATATATATATATATATATATATATATATATATATATAATTTATAATATATATATATATATATATATATAGATATTTTTACGAATTTCCCTGGGTTTATGGTATTTTGACAGGCCGGCAACGGAAACTATTTAATTGGCCTTGGAGTTCTGACTTGTGTAAAGGGAAATCGTAAAAAACAAAGAACAAGGGATGATTTTAGGAGCTGAAGGCTCTACTTCATAAGGAAATGTTACGTAAACACTTGGGATAAATTTAGGAATTATATTTACAAAAGAAAGCATTAGAAGGGAAAATAGGTAAGTAAATTGTTAAAGGGCTTGCAATGCCTGAAGATCCTTCTACTGGAGTCTTGACTAAGGGCAAAGCACAGTCCAAGATGAGTCCACTGCGAATAGGTCCCTCTGCAAGAGAGATTTACACATTACACGCCAGTAAAGGAAAATATAACACAGCCTATGACTCGAGTCTGCACTGAGGGTGCCAAGGACTCGAGGAATGAATGGCCACTTTACACTTGAACACAGGACATTGGAAATGGCACTGGATAAACTGGCACAAGGACAGAGGTGAAATACTGGCATCCCAATAACTTTCAAAAGGGCAAACTGTCGTGACTGAAAGTCTTTACTCGCACTTTACCTTAGGGGAAGCAGGTCTCTGGTGAAGGATGACAAGGGACGATCACACGTATGGCAATACACACTGTCACTCGAGGATGACTGTGGTCTGGAGTTGGACAGGGGGGAATGAATGTCTCTCAGCATTGGTATCGCTTGCCCGCATGTATGGCTAACGGCCCAACTCACTCTCCTACGACTATGACTGCTGCCGTGCTTCTACTCCCTTTCAGATCTCCTGTCCTTCCCTTTTAAGGCCTCAGCCGTGTGTCGTGGCCGCGTGCAAACTTCTGCCGATAACTGGGGCTGTGTGCAAACGATGTGTCATTTGCCAGGCGTTCAGCCATCGGGTTGCCTCTTCCCAGGTACCTTGCGAAAGGAAAGACAATTCAGCAGCTTAATCTGCCGTTAGAAGGTCGTTTTAAGCAGCTTACTTGGGCTAAGCTGCTTAAGGGAGCAGCACCCAGCCTCCTCTCACCTTTGCCCCTTTTTAACTGTGCCATCTCAATATCTGTTTCAGGTAAAGAGAGGGACAGATCGAAATGTTGATAACATTAACTGTTTTGATATCTAGGTCCACTAAGACCGGCCATGCAACGACGATTCTACTCTCTATAACTAAGGGCAAATTAAGGGTCGTCTGTGCAAGACTTCTTATAATATATATATATATATATATATATATATATATATATATATATATATATATATATATATATATATATATATATTTTTACGTTTTTCCGTGGTTTTAGTTTGAAATAGGCTCTGTGAGACAGGTAGCAACAATTTAAAGTAATTTAGCCTTGTGATTCTGACTTCGTGGGTACGGGAAAACGTAAAAAAAGAGGAAAACAAAGGAGAATTTCATATGAGCATAGGGCTCTGGTTACTGAGGGAAATATTACGTAAAACACGTGGGCACATTTAAAGGAGTGTATTTACATAAATGACATTAGTACGGGAAAGAGGAACTCAGTAGATTGAATGAAACTGGGGAATTCTAGACACAGTCCGAGAAGCTTCCACGAAGGGTCCCTCTGAAATGAGAGATATGCACATTATACGCCAGTAATGAAATAGACAAAGAATGATGAATTGAAGCTGCACTGAGGGTGCCAAAGGAGTAATAAAGACTTAATACTGCCGATGCAAGAGGCGCACGGACATTAGACAAGGGAGATTTCTGGCATTCTCTTTAAGAAAATATTACGAGACAAAAGCGTGACTGAAATGGGGCTCTTCCAGGGCACTTTACCTTAGCAGATTTTCCGAGGGCGCGTAGAAGGCGGTCCGTGGATGACTTGCGATTTCCGAGGACGAGTTTCTTCCACGTGGTGAGATGCAAGGGCTTCCGTAAAGCGGCAAGGCGATGGGGACTCCTCGAAACTCCAAGCAATGGCGTGTGGGCTCGAGGAATACGGTCGAGGGGCACGAGGAGAAGTATACTTTGGAAAGGGCCACGTGGTTAGGATGCAAGGGCATCGATGGGGCCAGGTGTTGAGGACCTCTTCACAAGTTCACTCCATATCTTCCAGCCCGCGTGTGTGTGAGACCTCGTGGGCTTTTGCCTTTTATCCCCTCCTATGGGGCAGGGGGGCGTCCATCACAGATGCTTTGACTCATTGCACCTGCTGCCCGCAGGGGAGGTTTTGGCCTGTAGGAGAAACGCCCAAGCCAGATTACTTTTGCCTCGAAGGAAAGATCTTTATCAAAAATGGGAGCGCCTTTAATCTTTTAACCCTTGTTTTTAAGTCGATAGACAGATGGTCTATCGATCGGCCGGCTGGCAGTAAATGAACAACCAACAACAACAAAGGAGGGGGAGGTAATTTGCTAGCGAATTCTTGCTAATCATAATACCTCCCCATACAAGATGATGTACATACCTCCTTCGGTGTGTACATCGATATTCAAGAATGAGCGGCAAATGCTTTACGTTACTCTACATTCTGCCTTGCAATGAACTTTACTCCTAAGGGTTTTATGAAGCTGAGACATTACTTTTAATAACACATTGGGACAATTTTCGTTAACAGAACGCAAAGTGATTTAAACACTTGCAAAAGAATAATTACTTTAGATTTGGTTACCCACTGTAACTTTATAAAGTGACTCGAACAATTGTGAATTAAGATTATAGGACCACTTATATGAGGCTATGGCCAACAAATGAAAAGAAAGGTTATTGTTCAAGAATTAAAATACACGGTTACTTAATTTTAGATAAAATGCATGCGGTTAGTACGATCTGCCTTGAAGAGGCTGTATAAATGAAAAACAGCGTTTACTTTTGTAAATGACATCCCCTTTTACGCGATACTGTAATGGCTATACATATTCGCATTGATAATATATCTTCGTTTTAACGTATTTTTGTTTAGGGCCGCCCCACACGGATTTTGACAGCCGTATGCGGGCGAGAGTATTCGCGAGGTTTTAATTCGCTAACCTTAAACTACGCTAATTTTATCGTCCACTGCCTACTCAATGTTATGACGGGCGAGCAGACAAAAGATGTGGGGTAGGACAAACAGAGATCTTGGAAGGAATGGAAGGGGGAAAAGGGATAATAATAACAAAAGGATAATTACCAAGACGTTACGAATGAAAACTTGACCGCATATGAAAGGCGGGACACGTCTCTCAGAGCTTACGAAAGGGGCATTTAAATCACAAGGGCAAGAGTCTATGACTCGCGATTTTTTAAAAGAAAGATAAATAAATGACTAAAAGAAGGTAAATGATATTGGCAGAGGAGCTAATGGAAAAAGAGTGAGGGTTTTATTATGTTAGGCGGGAATTTATTTTCCTTCGCCTATAAATTACGGCCCGGACTATCACTTCAGTCCCAGGGCGAGGAAAGTGCACCCGAAGGGCGCGACTCCTTCAGGAGGGGCTGACACGCACGCCCGGTGCCAAGGTATGGGCGCAAGGGCGTGCCACTTCTCACTCTGTTATTCTTAATGATTTATACATTGTGTGGGGAATGGTATCCCGTATTTAATTGCCTCTTGTGGGGATAATTTAAGGGAAGATTAGTAGAGGATGGTAAGAGATAGCAGTTCCTGAGGAACGGAAGAAGATAGAGGAGGGTCTGACATCCCCTTCTGGATTAGGGGTGCCAAGACCTTCGAAAATGAAATGGTGGCACAGGTGCCATGGGAGCTCTAGAGCTCTTTGTAAATTACCTGGAATGTCCCACGCCCGTGGTAATTTCGCCTCGAGCTTTCTTAATGGGACAGTCGTCCTCGGCCGGGGAAGCGGAGGGCCCGCGACCGGAGGGCGGCACGGAGTACCACCTGGGCCAGCTGATGCGACAGCTGACGCAGGAGTGTTCCGTGCGGGTTCTACCATGATCCGTCGCGGCTCTTGTAGTTCATCGCCAAGTGAGATATGGCAGAATCCTGACTTGCAATTGCGTCGGCGACGGGCTGAGGCAGAGAGGAGGCGGTCGGGGTGGCGTGAGCGGCTCGCAGGTAACGTTGACCAGCTCAGGCACGGGTTGCGAGGCCGCACCTGCAGGTGAGCTTCGCGGTGGTCGGGAGGAACCGTCTCTCTGACCGACGCTGGTAGCGGTGCCAGGCCGGGGAAGAGAGGGGGTCCTGAGTTGGATCCCGTGAATGGAGATCGGCGTAGCGCTCTGGCGTTGGCACTAGGGCAGAGTCAGGCGCTATCAGAGGTTTCTTGGGCTCGTCGGTCAGGACGGACGAAGCTTGGCCCTGCTCGGGGGCATGCAAGTGGCACCGGCAGGAATTTGGCATCTCCTGAAGGGAGATTTGATTGGGGCCCTGGCACTGGCACTGAGGCAGGGCCGGGCACTGGAATGGGATCGGGAACCGATCGGGAGGGCCACTGTACATTGTACTCAGGTGGCACTGGTGGGGACTGCACGTCCTTCTGGTACCCAGGGGGCGCCAGTCTTGACTGAGGAAGAAGCGGGGGAGGATTACTCGCGCCCATGGAATGATTCGGGGAATGTGGACCCCTAGATTGTCGTGATTTCGGTGGGGACTGAAAGTCCTGTCCCAGGATGACGTCATAGCCTCCGGGGAGATGGCTTGCTACTGCAAGATTGCAAATTTTGGATTGGTGAGGTCTTGTGACTCTCAATTGGACCGTAGGGAGTATCATTTTAAATTCATTTATTCCCTCGATCGTGACGAGTTTTCGTCTATTGACGATAGCTCCGTAGGGAACTCTGTCCCTTCGGATGAGGGAGATTTGTGCGCCCGAGTCCTCGAATGCAGTGACTCGGCGCGCGGGCTGGCTACCTCGTGGAGGGGCCACGTATACAGGCCCTTCGGCGGGAGGGCCTAATGATGTGGGATCTGTGACGGCCAAGGCGACGGTGGGAGTATTTACTTTATTATTGCGTGGGCATTTCGCCCATGCGGGAGAATGGCCATAGACCTTGCACGCCGTGCAAAAGGTCTGGCTAAAGTCTTTCCGCGCTGCCCCTGTGGAGGGCGTAGGCGTGTTATTTGTCGGTTTTCCGGGAGAGAGAGGAGCCGGTTTCTTGTTCCGGCACTGTTCGGAGGAATGCCCCGTTTTCTTGCAATAATGGCAAGTTAGGGGCTTGCCCGAGTTCCCATTTTTGTGGGAATTTGAACCTCCGAGGAGGGACGGGGGATTTATCTTCCGCCCCATGGATCCTTCTTGAGGGTGGTGGGTTTCCCACATATCTGCTATTCGGCAACACTCGGTGAGTGTTGCTGGGGCTTTTTCCACTATATGAGTGGCGAGGGCAGGAGGGGCGAGCGCAGGAAATGCTCGAATTTAAACCGCTCGAGTACCTCGGCGGTGTTAGTGGCTCCTTCCGAATCGAGCCATTTTGTCAACGCCCGCTCCGAATGGTACGCCCAATCGGACCAAGTCTGGCCTGCTTCTCTGGGCTGCTCTCCAACGTCTCCTCCACCGCTCGGGGTAATCTCGCACGCTTTCGTAACTGCTTGGCGTACGGCTTCCCAGTTTCCCGATCGTCTGCGGGAAGGGCGTGGTAGGCAACGAGGGCCTTTCCGCCCAGGAATTTAGTGAGAACAAGGGAGAGTTCCGCGGGGAGAGATCGCAGCACTCCAGGACTCGTTCGGCCCTTTCAAGCCATACTTCGGGTTCGGACTCGGTCCATTTTGGCATGAACGAGTGAGCTTGGCTGAGGGCACTCATCCCCGCGGCAGGGGCGGGGGTGGCGGGCTGTCGTTCTAGCATCTGGAGCTCGTGGGCGCTGTCGCCTCGATCTTCCCATTCTCGTTCCGCCCTTTTTCTCTTGGGCGATTCTCTCTCTCTCTCTCCTCACGTTCTCTTTCCTTCTCCTGCTCTTGAGCGATTCGTTCTCTCTCCTCTCGTTGTTCTTGGGCAATTCGTTCCCTCTCTCTCTCGGCACGTTCTTTATCCTTCTCCTGCTCTTGGGCAACTCGTTCTCTCTCTCTCTCCTCACATTCTTTATCCTTCTCCTGCTCTTGGGCAATTCTTGCCCTCTCTCTCTCCTCACGTTCTTTATCCTTCTCCTGCTCTTGGGCAATTCTTGCCCTCTCTCTCTCCTCACGTTCTCTCTCCCTCTCTTCACGTTCTCTTGCTCTCTCAGCCTTGGCATCGTCCACTCGCTCTTGAACCCATGCTCTCAGATCTTGCCCCGATAGTCCCATGTCCTTCCCAGCGGACATGTAGAATTTGAAATCCTCGTTTTGTTGGGCTCTGGTATTAGCCATCTTGGAATAATGGGTATAGGATATGTCTGAGAAGACTCAGGTTGTCTGAAAAGACTCAATTGCAGGAATCTGAAACACTCAATTGTTCAGACTGCAGGAGAATGGATCTGTCCGAATAAGACAGTTGATTAGTAAGTCTGAGGAGACCTTTTTTTGTTAAAATTGGATGTGTCTTGAAAGACGTGGTTGTTCTTGGCGAACGAAGTCTAATATGCGTCTCGGAAGACGAAGTTGGATTTTGTCACGCCGGACTTGGCCGGCTGTAGCGTGAAGTTAAGGAGTTGTTCTAACGAACTAGAATGATCAGTCCCGTAAGGGCTTAGATGTGTGAACTACACTATATAATGTCTCAAAAGGACTTAATTTTGGGTTCCCGCAGGAATGAGAAATTCTCGCCACGTTCGACGTAGAATTTTTTTGTATGAGTCTCTGAAGACTGGGGTTTGGAGAAATTTCGCCACGTGCGACGTAGAATTTTAGGAGTCTCTGAGGACTGGAATTTGGAGAAATTCTCGCCACGTGCGACGTAGAATTTTAGGAGTCTCTAAGGACTGAATTTGTAGAAATTCTCGCCACGCACGACGTAGAATTTTAGGAGTCTCTGAGGACTGGAATTTGGAGAAATTCTCGCCACGTGCGACGTAGAATTTTAGAGTCTCTAAGGACTGGAATTTGGAGAAATTCTCGCCACGTGCGACGTAGAATTTTAGGAGTCTCTAAGGACTGGAATTTGGAGAAATTCTCGCCACGTGCGACGTAGAATTTTAGGAGTCTCTGAGGACTGGAATTTGGAGAAATTCTCGCCACGTGCGACGTAGAATTTTAGGAGTCACTTAGGACTTGGAATTACGATTCGTCCCTTAGGACTTAGAAATTACTAACGGGAAACCCAAAGAAAAATGTATGCTGGGAAATGAATGGGGGAAAAAAATGCTACACACGCGGGCATGGGCGGGGGGGGGGTGCAGGTCGTTTGGCCAACACCGGAGGTATTTTTAGATTCTGTGTGAATGAACCCGTAATTTTCCCTATAAGCGGAGTTTAAATTTCGCTTTCCTAACACCTAACTCGAATTCTAACTACACTGAGAGAATTTTCAGCAATGCAAGCTGACTTCGTCGTGTCCCACGTGGGAATTTTATTCGCGCCTAAATAACAGTTCGCTAATTCGAAATGCGAAGTAAAATTTATCACAGAGGAATTTCTTTCGCACTATTCCTCGAAGCAAGAATATGGCAAGGATTTTAACACAGAGGAATTTCGCACTATTCCTCGAAGCAAAGGATGGTTAGCACTGGTTATTTCCTAACTACCTATCCTGAAAGGCATGCATTAACGAATCTAATACGGCGGTTCTTTTCTCTCAGTGATTACATGCGTCCCTATTTCTAATTCCTAGGAACAGTCACGATTGTAAAAAGGTTTTGCTAAGATTAACACATTACTTACGTGGAATTTTCTGGATCTGTGTGCTGGTTTTACACAAAAGGTTCGTAATTGTCTCGTACCCAGCTTAGCTTTGCTAATAGCTGATCTGCCAAGTTGCAAATGCAATAAAGCAACACTAGGGGAACTGCAACTGCAAAACGAGATCTATGGCCAGGTCGCCATTTTTACGTTTTTCCGTGGTTTTAGTTTGAAATAGGCTCTGTGAGACAGGTAGCAACAATTTAAAGTAATTTAGCCTTGTGATTCTGACTTCGTGGGTACGGGAAAACGTAAAAAAGAGGAAAACAAAGGAGAATTTCATATGAGCATAGGGCTCTGGTTACTGAGGGAAATATTACGTAAAACACGTGGGCACATTTAAAGGAGTGTATTTACATAAATGACATTAGTACGGGAAAGAGGAACTCAGTAGATTGAATGAAACTGGGGAATTCTAGACAGAGTCCGAGAAGCTTCCACGAAGGGTCCTCTGAAATGAGAGATATGCACATTATACGCCAGTAATGAAATAGACAAAGAATGATGAATTCGAAGCTGCACTGAGGGTGCCAAAGGAGTAATAAAGACTTAATACTGCCGATGCAAGAGGCGCACGGACATTAGACAAGGGAGATTTCTGGCATTCTCTTTAAGAAAATATTACGAGACAAAAGCGTGACTGAAATGGGGCTCTTCCAGGGCACTTTACCTTAGCAGATTTTCCGAGGCGCGTAGAAGGCGGTCCGTGGATGACTTGCGATTTCCGAGGACGAGTTTCTTCCACGTGGTGAGATGCAAGGGCTTCCGTAAAGCGGCAAGGCGATGGGGACTCCTCGAAACTCCAAGCAATGGCGTGTGGGCTCGAGGAATACGGTCGAGGGGCACGAGGAGAAGTATACTTTGGAAAGGGCCACGTGGTTAGGATGCAAGGGCATCGATGGGGCCAGGTGTTGAGGACGTCTTCACAAGTTCACTCCATATCTTCCAGCCCGCGTGTGTGTGAGACCTCGTGGGCTTTTGCCTTTATCCTCCTATGGGGCAGGGGGGGCGTCCATCACAGATGCTTTGACTCATTGCCTGCTGCCCGCAGGGGAGGTTTTGGCCTGTAGGAGAAACGCCCAAGCCAGATTACTTTTGCCTCGAAGGAAAGATCTTTATCAAAAATGGGAGCGCCTTTAATCTTTTAACCCTTGTTTTTAAGTCGATAGACAGATGGTCTATCGATCGGCTGGCTGGCAGTAAATGAACAACCAACAACAACAAAGGAGGGGGAGGTAATTTGCTAGCGAATTCTTGCTAATCATAATAATATATATATATATATATATATATATATATATATATATATATATATATATATATATATATATATATATATATATATATATATGACTTTTATCACATCACCGTGATTCATATACAATCAGTAAGCTACAAACATCCTTTAATATCCAATTGCTCTACCTCTGAAATAATATATTTTTTATATATGTTACCGAAGGGAATTTTTAGTTGATAATAAGTTCGTCGTCCCGTGGGCTCGAACCAGCGAAGGACAAGAACTCAGGACTACAGTGGATGCATTAACCCACACGGCCAGCAAGTGAGGTATAAGTGGATATATGCATGCACACAAAATATTATATATATATATATATATATATATATATATATATATATATATATATATATATATATATATATATATATATATATATATATATATATATATATATATATATATATATATATATATATATATATATATTTGTGCTAAGAAGTAATAAATCCAAGAAAAATACAGAGGGTGGGGTAATTATACGTAACAGTAATTAATTAGAATAGCACAAATATAAAAACGCACAAAGAACTCCAGGTACGCAGGCTTAATCTTCAGACGAGGTTGCAGTTTGAAAATAATTTTTAATTGTGCAGAACCTTCCAAGTAGGGTTAGCATAAAGAAAGTGAAAACAGCGTTAATGACGTACAACATGAAGGCACAGGAGGCCCATCTCGTTCACTTTTAAGGCTCATAAGATACACAGCATGTAGCAGTCCTCGACTGTTTGCAGTACTTGCAATATAAAATTATTTCTTATGAATAAACATCATGTTATATATATAATGCAATGTATGCAATTATTATAATACATTAACTACTGTTATCAACTTCACTACTATATATTTAGGATTCAAGGTGCATAATGTATATTCATAATATATATATATATATATATATATATATATATATATATATATATATATATATATAAGGGTTGAAGTATTTAAGGAGTTATATCAGTAAATAAGTAATTATATATATATATATATATATATATATATATATATATATATATATATATATATATATATAAGGGTTGAGGTATTTAAGGAGTTATATCAGTAAATAAGTAATTATATATATATATATATATATATATATATATATATATATATATATATATATATATATATATATATATGTATACATATATATATATGAGTACAGAACTACAGTGCAAGAATATTAAGTTACATATATATATATATATATACATACATACATATATATATATATATATATATATATATATATATATATATATATATATATATATATAATCATGAAGCTGGAAATGTCGTTTAATATCCAGTTCACGCTAATTCGGGAATATCCCCGTTGCCGATCCATTTATCACTTATAATTCCCCTTCGGTGATAATTCCCCATGGGGATATTCCAGAAGTAGCGTGAATTGGACATTAAACGACGTTTGTAGATTCATGATTGCATACAAATCACGGTGATAAAAATTTCATATATATATATATATATATATATATATATATATATATATATATATATATATATATATATATATATATATATGAATGAATTGTTATCACATCACCTGATTCATATACAAGCATTAAGCTACAAACGTCTTTAATATCAATTCGCTCTACCTCGGAAATAATATATTTTCATATATGTTACCCGAATTCTCCTTCGGGCAGCATATAGGAAAATATATTATTTCGAGGTAGAGCGAACTGGATATTAAAGGACGTTTGTAGTTTAATGCTTTATATATATATATATATATATATATATATATATATATATATATATATATATATATATATATTATATAAATTTCTGACTCACGTCGGGATCGAACCCAGGTCTTTCAGGTGGAAGGCAAGGGCGCTATCCACAAAGCCATACAAGTCTAAAAGAAGTTGGAACCTGAGAGCAACTGCACCCAGGGAATTACCTGGGCAAGCTAACTTCTGTGAGTCAGAAATTTATGTCTGTTCCACACGTGATTGTGTGTTGATTATTTTATATATATATATATATATATATATATATATATATATATATATATATATATATATATATATATATATATATACTTTGCCACCAAAAGGTCTCATGTTCCAGGTTGCCGCAAGAGAGCCTCTGCAAAGAGTGAAAGTAGCTACCTGAAGTGGCAGCCATATTGGACCCTGAGGCACTCCGGCCTCCCAAGCTTGGCCACGTGTGCCCTGGTTCATCCTCACAAGTGTTTTGGCTCTGGTAGTGAGCAGACATACGTTGTTCTCGCTCGACCACTCCACAGGTCCGCCAACCTGTGCCCCATGTGTGATGGGCCTCAGTTCAGGATACCCATATACTGGATCGTTGCTTTGGACTCCTATGGTAGACCTAAGACTCGAGTATTTTGGCGGCCTGTTTTTCCCTTACTGAAGTATTTCTTGACTTTTGTTACCGAACCCACCCAAGTGATTAATCACATGTATTTCTCTCTCTCCATTATTCAGTAAATGCTCCTTTTGTTCCCCTAGTCCAGGGGAGCCGCAAGCAGGATTGCTAGATGGTGCCTATTATTTTTATTTGAGGTGTTAATTGCAAAATTGCCAAAAACCTTACCACTCCTTTCATATGCCTTCTAATTATCTCAAAACATAGCAAAAATTCAAAATATGTCAATTTTCATTTCAGATATTGTTTATGAATTGTCTTTCGTTGTTATGATAGAAGAATGTGTATGAGTAAGGTATCACCATTATGTTGGTCTATAGCTAAGGGCTCTACCATATGTAAGAACTTGATCAATTGAGTATAACAATTGAATTTCTCCTAAGTCCTGCCCCTGAGAAAGAGAGGAACGTACAGGTACTCGGGGAAACGACTCGAGGAAGAGTTGATGATGAAGGTGCTTAGGGCCAAATAGGAAGACCGCAGGGGAGAGAGAGAGAGAGAGAGAGAGAGAGAGAGAGAGAGAGAGAGAGAGAGAGAGAGAGAGAGAGAGAGAGAGAGAGAGTGTAGGAAATATGGAATATCCTTTGAAGTAATGCCATTTTCTGCATCATTCTCAGATCTTTATTTTGAGATCACGAATGTTGTTTATCACACGAGATATAAAGGACATATAGATGTTGGTCATCTGTGAAGATGCCATGCATAGCGCTGGACGCTCTGCGATGATGGAGCTGGACTTCGCAAGAGATGCTTTCCTTTCCCCGCCCTTCCTCCAAATCCTTACCACGGCCATCTAGCTCTAGAGTCATCCACCCATTGCGAAGCCATGATTCAAAGTATGTAGCTACGCTTACTTGAACTGCAGTATCTCCTTTGTTTGCATTCCCTAAGGCAATTGTACATTATATCATCATGACGTAGTTTTTCCCTTGGAATGATGTGAACATTATTTTTACTAAATTAATTTAGAGTGCTAACATTACCCTGTACTTTCTCTGGCCTAGACCAACTCACTGAGTGTTAAACTACAAAGATATGTTTAGGGCTAACTTACAACTCCGTTTTTCATAAGTGATTTTGTAACATTTGTACAACTGCAGCTTGGGTGACTGGTATATGCGAACTAAGGATCAAACCAAATATTGTGGCTCTCAGGCCTCATTCTGATCAGCTGTGCCGCTTGCACCATTATTTAAAGGTTTGCTGCAAGTCACGGTAATGATTCTTTTCGGGCAAGGTAGGGCTTTTGACCTTACAACCCTCTTCCCTTACCAGGACACGAGTTAAGGGAATATAAAAGCAGTTGCATTAAATTCTACATAGATCATCAGTGTTATGGCAAGATAACTGTAAGGATCGTGGACTACAGTCTGTTTGCGTTATAACTTGTGTTGCAGGGTCAAGGCAAGGTGCATTTGTGTCGACGTTGCAGGTTTGCACAGTTGGATTCAGAGAGCTATTTGATCATGATTTAAGCCCATCAAGGCAAGTCGGGTCAGTCCATCGTTGACTTTGTCAGCTGGCCGACCTGGTGGTATTACCGAATTATTAATTGTTTAAGAATAGTCACGAAAACCTGTGTTTAGCCGAGCTGATATCCTAAACATACGCTCTTAATCGTGGAGAATGGATGTACGGCAATTAGAGCAAATACGCATAGATCTCTTACATGTAAGCAGCTTCAATTTATTTGATGAAAAATTCTTATCTTAAAGTTATCCATCGTAATGGCAACCACCTTAAAGCTGAATGCGTCCCTTTCTCTGAAGTTCGCGTAATTCACTGGAATGCAGCTGTAACTGAGAGACCTTCCAAATAATTTACCTTTAACTATTGTCTAATTATTCTTCTGCTTCTAATTTATAAAAGAAGGGGACAAATTAGTGAATACGTAATTAGGTTTTCGAGTAAGCTAAACTGTTCTGTGTCGAGTCCTGTCTAATACTCGTAGTCACTTCTGAGCTGTTTTACTTCAGTCACTACACTGAGTGTTGTTCCTATCGTTCAAATGTCTTTATCTGCAATTTCTCTTCCTCTTTCTAAAGAAAAAAAAAATACATCCCACGTATTTACTCACCTTTGCTTCCGTATCTCGGTGCAAAGTTTATATGTATATATTTGTTGTTTCCAATCTCGACAGCATATTTCCGTGGAGTGCTTAGGAAGTAATCAGGTGAAGTGCCTCCTTGACAGTTCGTCTAGATTCTTCGCTCAAGTCTCCCATCAAGTGTTTGTAAAGCGATTCTGTTTTATCTGTAAACGCTCCTCCACTTATTATGCTTAATAGGTGTCTAAATGTATGCAACCAGGCGTTTTGTTGCTGAAGAGTTATTTTGATCGTTTTGAAAATTGTCACATCTGGATGCTTTATCTTTTGTTACTCTAATATGGTGAAATGAAAGGCAGTTCGTCTAATTAGTGGCTATTCCCTGGTTACTTTTAGTGAAACTTTGTCACTCCTCTACAAGGGGCATTTTTTTTATTTTTTTTTATTTTTTTGCCCAAGATCAATTCTGTTAATGTCCCTCAGAGGTAAGATTTGTTCTGACTCCTCGCCGACAGCCATGTAATACGTGACTGGCCATCACACCCAACACTTATTTTCTTCAAAACAACACGAGAGAGAGAGAGAGAGAGAGAGAGAGAGAGAGAGAGAGAGAGAGAGAGAGAGAGAGAGAGAGAGAGAGAGAGAGAGAGAGATTGATTGGTTAACTTATAGTTACTAAAACTGGCATCGCGACATCTAGGTTAATTACGCTGAGAGAGAGAGAGAGAGAGAGAGAGAGAGAGAGAGAGAGAGAGAGAGAGAGAGAGAGAGAGAGAGAGAGAGAGAGATTTCAGGGTCAGCAGCTTTTGCCACTCTTCTTACGGGAGGTGAGTTAAGCTTTAAACATGTTCGTTTCAGGACATTTCACTGAGTAATTTTTTAATAATTCCTATCTCTCTCTCTCTCTCTCTCTCTCTCTATCTTTTCTATATATATATATATATATATATATATATATATATATATATATATATATATATATATATATATATATATATATATATATATATATATATATATATATATATATATTATGTATGCTTGTGTGTGCACTCTTACAAGTAATTGTCTTCCTGCTATTATATACATACATACATATATATATATATATATATATATATATATATATATATATATATATATATATATATATATATATATATACATATATATATATATATATATATATATATATATATATATATATATATATATATATATATATATATATATACATTAGAACTAGTGAACACATGAGCACACGTTTGCCATAAATAAAATTCTGACTCACATCAGGATCGAACCCTGGTCTCCCAAATGAAAGGCCAAGGTGATACCAATTAACCCACACAAGTCATAACAGATATTGGAACTTGAGTACTTCTGTACCTGTTGTTTCTTCTGTATAGGTTGACGCCTAACGTACCAGCGAATTTTAACCAACTTGCACACCCACCAATGAGTCAATTGGCAGCACTTTATTCAAATTACCCTTCAGCGTGAATATGATGGAACTAATGAACACTTGAGCACGTGTTTCACAGAAATAAATTCCCTGGGATGTTAGACGGTAGCCTGCTTAAAAAAACTCAGGTACAAAAGCACTTACTATGTATTTCAGGAAGCTTGAGTCATCATGAATTGCCAATATCTTTCAAACCAATCGATTGATTGGTATGGTACTTAGAGTTTCTCACAACCTCCCCTAATTTTTGATAAAAATTCCATGTCCAAACACAGATTTTAAAGGCACTTTACTCTTGAATTTTAGGACACAGCCAAACCTAGCAAGTCAAGATTTATGAATTCATTCAGATAAGCACTCTAGGGGTACTTATCCCTCCTATCACCCAACCTTCCTCATTCTTTAAACCTCACTTCCCCGTCTGTCTTTTCATTCATTCCCCAACCCCTCCCCCTCTCTCTCTCTCTCTCCCTTTGTCTTCACAATATTTGTTATGTAATGGAATGTTTACAGACACATATTAGCACTGCAATTTTTCAACTGAACAATGTAGGATGAAATGCGCTAACTACCTACATGAATGGGTCATGAAGTTGTTCGGCTGCCCCCTGCACACCCTGGGCTTAATGCTATTGAACAAGTTTGGGGGTGCATGAAGACACATTCGTTCCTCACTACACAGATTCACCAGGGCAAACCTAAATGCCAGACTAGAAGAAGCAAAGCTCCGTGCAACAAGAGATGCGATGGAAGGTGCAGTAAGACGACCAAGAAGATTCGAGGATGAGTATTGGTCCTCCGATAACGTCTATATGAAACTGTCGGTCCAATTATCATCGACGTAGAGTGATGACGAGGACGATTTGTTCTTAAATAGTGATGACACTGATGAAGATTATCAAAAGTAAATATTTGTTCACCTAGTTGTTTGATTGTCCTTATACATTTACCCCCTCCCCTCCTCAACATTCCTATTCCAGACCTATTATCCATTTTCCAAAATGGACTGATAAAGAGAGAGAGAGAGAGAGAGAGAGAGAGAGAGAGAGAGAGAGAGAGAGAGAGAGAGAGAGAGAGAGAGAGAGAGAGCGAGAAGAGGGTGGGGGGGAATAAGGGAAAGATAAAACTGATTTATTGACATATATCTATGATATGGTGTACATTGTCTCAAATGGTTATAAACTGTTCTGTGATTTTAACCCATTATTTTTTTATTATATATGCAGAACAGTGACTTTAGAATAAACATGAAATAACTTTTCATCACAACATTATGCAGACAAAATAAAAACAAGAAATCATGAAGAAAGTAACATACGCTACGGGGTGTAATGACGTAAAGGAAAAGCAGGGAGAAGAATGGTGGAGCCGAAGACGGAAGCTGGGGTTAGTGAGGAATTCACTAAATTAGATACTCAGGACAAGTTCAGTAGTACCCAAGATCGTTTGTCCGGAAGCGTTAATCAGTTTGCTGCCGCCCCATCAAATTCAAGGGTAAAGTGCCTGAAAAAGCTGAATTTGGATATTGAATTTATTACCCAAAAATTAGGGGAGGGTGTGAAACAATGTTGCAAAGTAACACACCGATCCATCAATTAATTTGAAAGATATTGGCAAAAAACGATGACTCAAACTTTCTGAAATAAATAGTAGGTTCCAACTTCTTGTATGACCTGTGTGCGTATCCAGGCAGTGGATGAATCGGTATTGTTTTATTTATTTATTTATTTATTTTCATTTTTGAGGTGTCGAAAGTCAACTATAATTTTCATCTCCAACATCTAAAAAAATAACAGACACCTCACACGTCTCCTCGCTGCTGGGAGAAAGGGCGCTGGTGACTGGTACAATGCATGTACATACGCTACCGGGGTCTAAGACGATGACAGGCAGGGCAGACGATCGAGACTACAAAGTCTACCCCAAAGCCAAATGAAAGTCCTTCAAAAAGAAGGCATCGTGCTCACCCCATACAAATGTGAAAAAAGCACGTTAAAAGAAGATTCTACCTTGACGAAACTTGCAGAAATCCACCAGTTTTCATGTTTATTTGTTACAAATCGGGATATCATAGGTCATGATTACAGCAGCTTCCCCTTTCCCCTTCCCCTCCCCCTTCCTCCCCTTCCCCTCCCCCTTCCTCCCCTTCCCCTCCCCCTTCTTCCACCTTCCCTCCCCTCTCTTCCCCTCTTCTTTTCCCATTCCTCTTCCCTCCCCTCCCCCTTCCCTCTTCCTTTCGCCGTGTTTTATGATGAAAATGTGTTGAGATTGAGTACTATTAACAAAATGTTTATAGATTTGTAAGGACATCATTTTTTTTTGTGTAAAAGTAATGTACAGGTTTTTCAAATCAAAATATAAGTTGCTTGACCTTCAGAATTTATAAAGTGTTTAATTAACCTCATGTGGTAATTATGAATCGCCTGCATTCCGTTTATGAGCTGAAGACGGCTTCGCAGGATCCTAGAGTCTTTAAGAATTTAAGAAGACGTTATAATCCAATGGACATTTCTCCAGGAATGCTTCAGGAGCTGAAGACTGTTTCAAAGGATCCTGGAGTTGTGAAGACGTCTTTCAAGAATAATCTATTGTATTAATTTCCTTGACCACCTTTGTGTGTGTGTGTGTCCCTCCCTCCCCGTTCCCTCTCCCCTTCCCCTCCCCATTTTTCCCCTTCCCCTTCACCCTCTCCCCTCCCCCTTCCCATTCCTCCTTTCCCATTCCTCTTCCCTTCCCCTCCCCCCTTTCCTCTTCCCTTTGCCATGTTTTTTGATGAAAATGTTTTGAGTATTATTAACAAAATGTTTTAGGATTTGTAAGGACAATTTTTTTTTTATAAAAGTAATGTACAGGTTTTTCATATCAAAATATGACTTGCTTGACCTTTAGAATTTATGAAGTGTTTAAATAACCTCATGTGGTAACTATGAACCACCTGCATTATGAGGATCACAGTAAATGCTACTCCTGTTATAGAACTGGAATTTTTAAGATTAAAAGACGTTATAATCCAATGGGCGTTTCTCCAGGAGGTGGAAGAAATGACACCGAGGACAAATTCTGGATTTCTTCCCCGAGGGGAAGTGGATCCGACAGGAGTCCGTTAAGGAGCTGAAGATCCTGGAGTAAGGAAACATAATTTTTAAAGGTACATTTATAGTTTGTAGAATAGGCTTAGGTATTTTGTAACACTCATCGCTAGATTTTAGAATTTTGATATCTTCCATACATTTTCTGGACACATATCGAGAATTTCTTTTTCACTGAGTTTATAAAGGTCTTTATTAAATTTTAACCTTTTCCCATAACCAGAATTCCCGTTGGGTTTTACTCCTGCCATCATGTCATCATCATTTGCTTTCATGTTACTTAGCATTTATGACTGTGTCTTGGATTAAGTTTGAATAAGGTCAGTTTTTTCCCTAATGTCTCCAGATGGACTACAGTTAAGTAGTCCTTCCTTCTTTTCCAGGTATTTGCAGAACCTAAAATAGTTAAAATTTTATGGTTTGGGTTTTGCTGCCAAACAAATGGGTGGCTTTGGGGACCCTGTGAGGGGTGGCTTCTATTTTCATTGATCTTTGAACACCAGTCGTCGGTTGGTAAACATGAAGCCATTTAGGGGTCCTGTCATGGAGAGTACTTGAAACTCTAGAACTACCTACATTATTTATCTGACTGTTTGCCTCAAATGCTTTTTCAGATTTGTTATAGGTATCCATGCATCCCAATTATCATTATCTTCTTGGAAATTCATTCTGAATTACTTTACTATTGTGAATCTTCTAGATGTTTGGGACAATGAATCGTAGACTGCTTGAGTTTAAAGTCCAGCGACATGTAAAATATTCTTTGTACTGATTTTCACGTCATTTTTAAATCCATTGGCAGATATTTCGTTTTGGCCAGTTTGGTCTCTACCAGTTTTAATCTCACCCTGGTGTACCAGAGTTTCTTTTGAGAAAATAACCATTACCACGGTCATGTTACCGCCAGATGGTCATCAATGGGTAGAAGGGGTTATTTTTGGTGTTTCCGTATAAATATATGGAGTTTAAGAACTAATTAAGACTGTTTGAAAACCAAGAAAAGACACAATATACTTTCCTGGAGCTCATTCCTCCACTAATGGCATCAGTAAGAGCTTATTCCCGAATGTTCGCAACCTAACTTACCCCGAAGTGATGGCTACAACACGATTGGGGTGGATCAAGTGTAGGCCAAACCCACTTGATAAGACTGAGAGCATTGCTTAAATGCAATCATCCTCACTCTTATAACCTTGGAAGGCAAACTCAGAAACCAGCCCATTCTGGAATGAATGGGCCAGTTCTAAGGGATAGTCCTGTCCCTGAGATATCAAAACGATTAGCATACTGATATCTCCCAGGTCTAAACGTTATTAAGTGGTTGAGGACTTCCACAACTCTTGCTACTGGCTTTGAAAATGAACTCCAGTCCCAGCAATGGTATCCATTACTGATCGAGACTGAAAAGATAAAGTAAGAGAAGTTGGACAGCAAGATGGGGAAAAGCTAAGAAAATCTGAAAAAGGTTGAGGTGATGATGAGGAAGAGAGAAAGAGCACAGAGAGACATCGTGAGCCCTCTCGCCCATCACACACTTTCAACTTAGAACACAAACATTCCATGTTGAACCCGGGTGGCTTCAGAGCCCTCTCTCAGTGAGAGAGACACTTTTTGGGAATAGTTCTACTCCTAAGGCCCCATTGATGATACGGCCGGTGGATCAGGTTCCGTTCTAACTCTGGTATCCGTGTTGCCCACAGATATTCGATTTACTTCATTTTGCCAAAACTAGATAGAGCGAGGGCTTGGTCGCTCAGCTCAGTGATGACGCTATAGACCGGGCTCTTGCAACGAAAATTGGAAAGTCCCAGCAAAAAACGAGAACTTGGATTAAACTATGGTTCCAGAAGAAAAAATGAATTATCTCAATTATTTATTTTACGAAGCAAAATTTTACCCTGGTGACTGGTTTCATTACCTGAGAATGGACGAGCAGACCAACATGAAATTGTTATATATGCCCCCGGACAGAAATAAAAATAAAAGGATAACCAATATCACTGTAAAAGAGGTCGCTGGCTTCACTTCGCTTCTGCACCACAAGTCGTTCCTTGGGGCATAAAATCCCAGACATGTAAAGCAATTATTCAAATTATGCAACACGAGTTTACAAAGGTAAAAGTAACTATGTTGCATACACAGCATCTTGCATAGTCTAGTGGTATATACTGTAGGTTAGTATACAGTAGGTCTATGACCCGTTAAAGCAGAATAGGCCCTTAAACCTATGTTTCTGTAGCCAAATAAGAGTACAGTTGTCAACTCTTGTACACAAATTTTTTTTTATTTATACAAGGAAAACTGAAATAATATTGAAAATATTATCATAAACTTTTGTTTTATGTACGGAAAATAACAATGTAATGTAAACAACAAGTGCTATTGAACTCACACACTCACAATATATATATATATATATATATATATATATATATATATATATATATATATATATATATATATATATACATTACATATATATATATATATATATATATATATATATATATATATATATATATATATATATATATATATATATATATATATATGACTGAAATATGTGTTCCAAACGTACCAATGAACTTTCATGGCGGAGGTGGGTCATTGCCGAGGCTAGTACATTTCCCCGCTCACGACGGGTGAAAGCAGTACGGCATCTCAGCAAAAGACTTATACCTCTCTTGATGGCTCAATGGTTAACGTCCACTGGAGTCGCTGAATAGGTTTTCGTCACGGGTTCGTGTCCCGACGATTCCAATTCATTTATCACTTATATAAATTCCACTTCGGCGACAATTCTAAAACGGAGATATACCGAGGTAGCGTGAATTTCGATATTAAGCGACATTTGTAGCTTCATGATTATATATAAATCACAGTGTGATAAAAATTTCATAATAAGAGCTGCGTGTTCCAAACGTACCAATGAACTGTCATGGCGGAGGTGGGTCATTGCCGAGGCTAGTACATTTTCCCGCTCACAACGGGTTAAAGCAGTATGACATCTCAGCAAAAGACTTATACCTCTCTTGATGGCTCAATGGTTAACGTCCACTGGAGTCGCTGAATAGGTTTTCGTCACGGGTTCGTGTCCCGACGATTCCAATTCATTTATCACTTATATAAATTCCACTTCGGTGACAATTCTCCAACGGAGATATACCGAGGTAGCGTGAATTTCGATATTAAGCAACATTTGTAGCTTCATGATTGTATATAAATCACGGTGTGATAAAAATTTCATAATAAGAGCTGCGTGTTCCAAACATACCAATGAACTGTCATGGCGGAGGTGGGTCACTGCCGAGGCTAGTACATTTCCCCGCTCACGACGGGTAAAAGCAGTACGACATCTCGGCAAAAGACTTATACCTCTCTTGATGGCTCAATGGTTAACGTCCACTGGAGTCGCTGAATAGGTTTTCGTCACGGGTTCGTGTCCCGATGATTCCAATTCATTTATCACTTATATAAATTCCCCTTCGGCGACAATTCTCCAACGGAGATATACTGAGGTAGCGTGAATTTCGATATTAAGCAACATTTGTAGCTTCATGATTGTATATAAATCACGGTGTGATAAAAAAAATTTCATAATAAGAGCTGCGTGTTCCAAATGTACCTATGAACTGTCATGGCGGAGGTGGGTCATTGCCGAGGCTAGTACCATTTCCCCGCTCACGACGGGTAAAAGCAGTACGACATCTCGGCAAAAGACTTATACTTCTCTTGATGGCTCAATGGTTAACGTCCACTGGAGGTGCTGAATAGGTTTTCGTCACGGGTTCGTGTCCCGACGATTCCAATTCATTTATCACTTATATAAATTCCCCTTTGGCGACAATTCTCCAACGGAGATATACCGAGGTAGCGTGAATTTTAATATTAAGCGACATTTGTAGCTTCATGTTATATATATATATATATATATATATATATATATATATATATATATATATATATATATATATATATATATATATATATATATATAAAGTGAATGCTTATATATATAAATGGATATTTGTATATTTGTTTACCCACTACAGAAATCGGAACTGCTTGACAGACCCAGACAAAGTTTTGCCCACGGCCTCTATATCACCTCAGAAAGGTTTATAACTCAAAATCAAACCCCCTACCCTGTGACAGACATACAAACACAGGCAAAACAAATTATATTTTTTTTACATCACCTTTTCCTTCAGTTTTCTGGGTTTATTCTCATTTTTCACATGACATTCCACCTTTTTTTTCGGTGCTGCCAGACATATGATTAACCTACACAATAAATCCAAATCCCCTATAACACCAATTTTTTTTTCCTGAATTTAATTTTTTTTCCTGAATTTATGTGAAATTTTATCACAATTTATGAGAATTATTAATATAATTGTTTATTACTTCAATAAAATCAACATTGAAGACCTATATCGGTTTAAATGAGGTTTACAATCCTCATCACGGAAAAAAGTAACAGACCAAATACTTCTGTGATAGACATACCACCCTTATTAAAAAATTACTTACAACGAAATCACCAAATTTTTTTGTGTTCATTTTAAACCAAAGGTATCTTAATCATACCTTGCCAATAAAATACAAATTCTTAAGTACCCTGTAGTATTACCTTCATCATATCTAACTACTTAATCCACAAAAAAACTTCGTAGTTATGGGCACAACTTTGGAGATCAAGAAATAATTCATAGACAAGACAAAACAAATCCATCACTATCCGTCCATGCGTACTAACAGACTAAATGCTTCTGTGATAAAACTACCCCCTCATTAAAAAATTACCACATTTTTTTAAATGATCATCCTAAGCCAAACGTATCTTAATCCTTTAACCGTTTAGTACATATACTGTACATACGGGAAGCATATGTTTTGACCGTGGCATTTAGTAGTATATATATATATATATATATATATATATATATATATATATATATATATATATATATATATATATGACTGATTCTTTCTGCCTTCCTTTCAAGGTTAATCCTCTATATTTTCTCTAGGTCTGGGGAAGTGCTGTTGACCATATCCAAAAAAAAAACACTTCCTCATGAACACTCTTTTATCATAATTTTCCTGATTTTCCTTATCTAATGCGGGAGTTCGCCAAGCACTTGGCAACATCACTATGTAGCGAGACAACACGCGGCTGGGCTGGTTCGTTCTCTTACTCGGAATTTTGGTCTTTTGGCGCCGGGGCGGCGGGGGAGGGAGGGTGGAAGGGCTATAATCCTATCTAATCAATTTAGCATTGGTCTTGAGTTACTTTCTTCTTCTCTGATTTTCTTTTCCAGCTCTAGCGCAAATGACAAACGATAAGTAATTGAAGTTTAATGACATTGATCCGACTGAAATATGAAAATTGTTCTCAATTGACTGTTTCATTACGATATGTTCAGTGCATGTGACTGAACTACAGATGCGCTTCATTCTGAATAATGACTGCAAACTGTTTTTGTTTATTTATTCTAAATTGCTAACGTTGGCAATAACTGTAATTTATTTCATCAATTTATCCTCAGCATTTCATAAAAATTACTTCAGAAGCTGTGTACATTATGTTTATGTTGCTATATATATACATGCATATACATATAAATATATATATATATATATATAT